>NW_022639666.1:98320-118658 GCF_010583005.1 Odontomachus brunneus | reverse complement strand
AATGATTTTGCAACATCGGATTGCGTCTGACATGGATCTTCAGCAAGTAATGTTTCCAATTCTTCGTCTTGAAACTTTTTTGGTGCACCACTGCGTTCTCTATCTTGAACATCAAAATCATCAATTTTAAATGGGTTAAACCAATCTCTGCATGTTCTTTCCGACAGAACATGATCACCATAGGTTTCTACAAGAATTCTGTGTGCTTCAGCTGCAGATTTCTTCTGAATAAAGTAGTGCAGTAAAATTCCCCGCAAAAATGGTTTATTTGACACGAAATTTGACATGTTTTACGCTACGAAAAGAAAATGTTCTTTATGGGTTAATGGAAAGACACGCACTGATTTTAAACATAGGTTATAGAACTTCAATATAGATGCGTCATCATCTTGAATTATACACACAAAATTTTTATACCGCCATCTGATGGTGAAACGGCGAGAACTTATTCACACTCCCAATATTTTTTAAAATTTAACAAATATTTTTTTAAGTTAAGAAATTATATTTAACAAAATATATTTCTTTAATTTAAAGAATTTTTTCAGTATACATTACCAATTTAAATTTCGATTTTATTATATTTCATTAATTTAATAATTATAAATAATTATAAATAATTACATTTATTTTTTATCTACATTATTTATAAAAATATTTACAAAATACTACTACAAATATTTATTTTTTGTTTACTATAAATATTAAATAAAATATTTAACCTATATTTTAATAATATTTTGAATAAAGATTTTGATACTTTTTTCTTTATGTATAGAAATATTTATAAAATATTTATGTAATATTTCTAAAAAATAATTCGATCTAAATATTTTTGAATCTTTATCATAAATATTGAATCTTTATCATAAATAGTGCAGTCTGGATAAATTCCCTTTTTTCATTAAGAAATGTTTTCCATAACGTACTGGAAAAATATTATGTTTTTTTTAAATATTTAATGAATGCCAAACTTCTATTAAATATTAAAAACAAAATATTTTTTCAAACGTTAAAAATATATTTTTTTAATAAAAAATGGGAACTTATCCCATTATTTTTAACGTTTTAAAAAATGTTTTTTAAATATTTTTAAAATGTTTTTAAATGTTTAAATGTTTTTATTGTTTTGCTAGTTGGGTTTCTTATTAATAATGCAAATTGAGGGGTTAATTTGTCCGTAATTTTCAAAAACTCGTAATGATAACTTTTTCGATGGAACTATGATAATTAATCACATCATCGTTTGACAGATACAATTGTCCCAATAGATAAGATAAATTTAATCGATTGTTTAAATTCATTCGTGTTGGTGAAACCGGCTTATACTATTAATAAATAAAGGTATATGCGAGCTCATATGTTCCTTAGAAATATATAAAATGGTCTTTAAAACTTACAAAAATCAATGTATTTTGTACATCCACAATGTACGTAATTAAAACGTCCATATTAGGTTCATGGACGTTGGGACTAAATAAAAACCAAAATTTGACGTCCATTGGACCTCGTGTGCTGTCTAGGTTAAAAATCGATTTCTTCGAAACTATGGCTAAAACGACACGTGTCGATTTTTTTTTGCCCAAGAACAGCCTGTAAAAAGCACATCAAAATCCCCAGAGCAGTCACCTCATGTTCCCTTTGTAGATCATTACCCCTGGGCTTGTGAGATAGGCCGGCGAGCAATCGCCCATTTCCTTCGCCTGCCGCGGCGAGCCGTATGTCTCAACTGCCGCGTCGCTGCGCTCTTACTCCAAATTATGCTGATTAGTCCAAATATTTTAATTAATATCTCGAGATTTTATGTGGTTGAAAAAAAACCCTTATAATTGTTCACTTTCATCTACTTATTCTACTTATATTTTTCTTTTAGTACGTCTTATGCGGAACACCCTGTATATAAAGGATATTTCATTTTACCTTTCACACCGAAATATCTCGTAATGTACAAAAAATACGAAAAAATATTTCAAACAAAATGTTAGCGCGTTAACACTCATCGTCGGTTGATTACTCGCTCAGCTCTGAGCGCAGTCTTGCGAGGTATCGCTTGTTCGCCGTCACTGGAAGGATCGCTGGAGCGTGGACTGTATTCAGGTTGAAGAGCGTAGAGAAAAGGCACTCAGTTTATTTCACAAATCGTAAATTTTATTTAACAATTACGGCTGAACGAATTTGAGCTGGCGATCACACGAACAACTCCGTCGATAGCGCGATACATTACCGCTATCAAAAAACGTCCAGTCGAGCTTCAGCAATTTTAACGCAACTCGCTCGCTACTCCGCGGACGGAGATCTTAACCGCGCAAAAGCGGAGATCTTCAAGGCGCGACAACGAAAATCTTCCAGTCCGAGTAACAAGCGGAGTAATGCGGAGGCGGTCTTCGGTCGCCGCAAAATTAAACTACTCAAAAAAAAAGAGAATTGGGAATCGAGAAACCGACTCGACTTTCAGCTGCCTCCTTTCCCAGCTCTGAGACGACCGCTCGCGAGCAGCGAAGATACGAGACTTAATTTCGAACTGAGTTCTGCTGCTCAGCGAGATGAGAGACATGCATTCACAGCCGTCGCTAACGAAGAACTGATTTAGGAGCCCACTCGTAGAATTCAGACGATACCAACGAAAAATGTGGCATGCTTCTAATGATTGTTCAGTTGCGAAGCTAGTTGATATTGACTATGGGTTGTTTGTACTCGGGCGCGGCGGTTTTAATAGTGACGACACGCGTTAAATTATCCGGGCCGGGGTGACATTGTATGACTCGACCGATTTCATATTTACAGAGCGAGATAGACGATTTTCATTTAAATCTAGAGTGTTCGACTCGGGATTTACGGAACCCGTCAGAAAATGATCCGGCGTTAAAACTTCAAAGTTATCGAATGCATCCGAAAGCGGGACGATGGGGCGCAAGTTTAAGCAAACTTCTATTTGGCAGAGAAGAGTAGAGTATTCTTCAAACGTTAATTTATGATCGCCAAATACTCGTTGTAAATGGTGTTTCACACTACGCACCCCGGTCTCCCAAATACCACCGAAATGTGGAGCGGAGGGAGGAATAAAATGCCATGTCACCTTGTCCGACGCGGTTTTATTTAGAAATTCGGGATCATGAAGCGCTTTCCAATACTCGATCATTAATTCACGATCGGCGTCTGTAAACATGGTACCGTTATCCGAGTACATTTCTAACGGGAGTCCACGACGTGCATAAAATCTCGAATACGCATTCAAGAAAGCAGCAGTAGTGTAATGCAAAATTAATTCCAAATGAATCTCTGATGGCTAAGCAAACGAATAGAGCGATATATGCTTTTCGTGAGATAATGCCGCGCCCGACAGAGGTTCGAACGAATACCGGTCCAGCGTAATCCAGGCACGAAACTCTGCTTCGATGTCGACACTCGAGCTTCCGGTAAATTGCCCATAAGTTGTGAACTAACTGCACGCTCGCGAATACAAACGGCACATCTATGAATTTCGGCTTTGATCATGCTTCGCGCGCAAAGTATCCAATATGCTCTTCGTAGCGTGCTCAACGTGAGTCGTAGGCCAGAGTAAAGCATGTATTTCTACGTGTGCGTAATAAGGAGGCGCACGAGAGGTTGGGAAGCGAGATGCACGGGATGACACGTATTGAAGGATATTGGCGCATGTCTCAACGGCTCGCCAACGTAGAGTACTTTTTCGCCATCGATGAAAGGTTTAAGGATAAATGGGACTTCTTTTCGAGAGACTTTGATTATTCGCAAGCATGGCGATCTCTTTAGCAAAAATCGCTCTCTGTATTTGCTTGATCCAGTATAGTTCGGCGTTGCGATATTCGTATGCGGCAAGTGCGAGACCTGTCGATAAAGGTCGATTTTTGTCGTCCTTGACATGTCGACACCGGGAAATAAATCCACGAATATATGCGGTGACGCGAATTAATTTCTGCCACGACGAGAATCGAGTGGCGAGCTCGTTTGGCTCGCGGACCGGAGCGGCATGCACAGAGACAGTCTTTTCTTCCAAAGAAGAGTCAGCGGGAAGATTCGGATTGCTCACTAACCATTCTTCGGAAGGCAATCAGAGCCACGTCGAGCCTTGCCACCAAAGCGCGTGAGCGAGAACTTCACTCCCCAGACAACCCAACGGATGCACAATCCGTGGGGTTATCCACCATTGGGACATGACGCTATTTCACTTCAGGCAATTTAGATTGGATTTCCGCGACTCGATTAGCTACAAAAGTCTTCCACTGTGATGGGTATTAAGCTAGCCAAGCTAGGACAATCGTCGAATCTATCCAACAAAAACATGGTAGCGAATTGAGACCAACGGACTCGCGTATGAAATCAAATAGCAATGTTAACAGAACAACTGCGGAAAGCTCCAGACGAGGAATACTTAGAGGCTTCAGAGAGGCTATTAGATTTTCCCGCTAAATAAGTTATCGTTACTTCACCCGACATGGAAATGATTTTGAGATAAACGACCGCTGTGTAAACAGCAGAGGACGCGTCGATAAATCCATACAGTTCGGCATGACGTACGTCCGATCCGAGTCTCGTCCATCGAGAGATTTGAAGATCGTTGAGACACGAAAGTTTCGAATAAATTCATTGCCAACGATTTAGTGTAGAAGATGGCAATATTTCATCCCACGCAAATTTGATCTTCCACAATTGCTGTATTAAAATTTCTGCGGAGACTGTTACAAGAGTAACCCACCCCAGGAATCGAACAGCTTCACTATTGTAGAAAGAATCGCGTTCGTGCTTCGTTTTCGAGAAATACCTCAAACCGAAATACGTCAAGTAACAATTCCATCCGACTCTGAGAATTTTTAGATTTTCGTCGGATGAAAGCGATTTGCTGCAGGCCAGTCCGTGATCATCAGATTTAATATCTAAAAAGAGAAGAGGTGAGTTGCTAGCCCACTTCCGCAATTCAAATCCTCCACGACGAAGTAAAACGATTAATTGAGAGCGAGTTTGACGAAAAGCTTCCACGTTATCTCCTCCGAATAAAACATCATCTACATAGATATGATATCTGAGAAGCTTCGCGACGAGAGGAAACTCCGTTTCTTCGTCATTGGCCAATTGTTACAGCAATTTATAGCATTTGTGAAGCGCCAGAAAAGGGGCACACGCAGTACCGTAGGTCACGGTATAAAGTTGATACTCCCGCGGGGATTCGTCAGATATCGGTTGCTACAAAAATTTTTTTATAATTCCGATCACGTGAATCTATTAATATTTGTCGAAACATTTTGTTAATATCCGCTGTGTATACGAATTTTAAATTGTACCACTATAAAATAATCGCAGGTAAATTTGCTTGTAACTTTGATCGAGACAATAGATGATCGTTTAAACTGGTGCCGTGCGAAATAATGCTGGATACATTAAATACAAAACGTAAGCGTGTCTTGACGCTGTGAGCCACATTACGAGATAGTGTGTTATACGAACGTATTGATTCCGCGAGCTGGAACTCGCGGGCGCCCGGTGCATATGGCCAAGGCGTTCGTATTGACGCAAAAAGTTATCATATTCGGCGGTCAGCTCTGAGTTTACGGGCAACCGACGCGATAAGAACTCAAGAAATTTACTCGCTTGAATTCGAAAATCGCCGATATCGATCGGACTTTTTTTTAAAGGATAGTCGAACGATGTACCTTCCATCTTTCGTTCGAGAATGGGTCTCGCAAAAATTCCGTTCATATTGTTCGTCATCCTGCGAAATAAATGATTTACGCGGCATCTCTTCCATTTTCCAAAAACGACGGATTTCTTCGTCAAGAGAAGAAGCGTTTGCACAATGATGAGCAAAAATGTTATATGACGATCTCCGGCGCCCGCTTCTGGAGCCATTGCGCCAACGGGTCCGGATATGACCCAGCTGAAGATGGTTTATTGAGCGATAGGTGTGCCAGCCTTTTTGCTGTAACGATCTGCATAAGCGATCGTTACTAGCCAGATATAATAAATGCATAACGCGTTCACAAAGAATCGCGGAAGGACAACGCGTCCTGTAAACAGCGCGGCCGAATATCAGCGGTAAACAGCGAATCAAGCGTGATTCTCAAGATATAAAACGCCGCGAATTATTGGTCGAGATCAGATCCGATCCGCATCTCTTCCGAGAGAATCAGACTCCGACTATCCGCTTTTGAGAAAGATCCGCAAGCACCGTTCCTGGCAGATTACTGCTTGCAGATTCGCGACAGCAATCACTCCGCCGTCGATCCACGGATTCGTGACATCGACATTGTTCTCTACACCGTTCCTGGCAGATTCCTGCTCGCGAATTCGCTACAGCAATCACTCCGCCGTCGGCCCACGGATTCGTGACGCCGACACTGATAAAATTATCGATATCCGCAAGATTCTACGGCCGTCGAAAGGTCTGGAATCCATCTATAGAAAGGACGTCCAAACGCACCCTTCACTCGTTTCGTCTTAGCGCAAGTGAGATCATCGCGATCAAGTCGCCGCATGCGAACTCGTTACCGTATAATCAAAGTCGTGTTCCGTTGCAGCGCAGCTTCGACATCGCGTTTTAAGGATCCACATCAGGATCACACCGTCATTGACTCGCTAGGATGCTAATCGACCCCCGCGACACTAGCAAACCGATCTCCAGACGCGAGATCGGAAGCCCACCATTACTGCGACGCATAGGCGCGTCCGTCGCACCGTCGTCACAGCATCCGCGATCTGGATAAACGAGCCGGTCTCGTTAAAGTACAGAGACACAGCAGATACCTAAGGTTCCACGTATACAGGCGGACTTCCGCACCGCACACACGAAACCACATTGAATCTCCGCGATAGGAGATCGGAAGTATCGCCATCGAGGTGATACAGCTGAGCTGCAATAGCACCGACATACCGTCTAGACCGGGCTGCATCGAAGAGCAACTAAATAGTCGAAAAAACTGTAAACCAGAATCAAAGAGGCGAACAGCTGAGAGCGTTACCAGACACACTCTCGACGCGACAACAACACCGTCCGCGTCCCGCGCACCGCGCGTAGGCTCTCGCGAGCCATCGCCTAAACAAGGCTTCTGGCATATTGTACACAAATCGATGAAAACCAACGGTGTCGACACTCAACATCGGAATTAAATGTACATCACTTAATTAACTTTAAATATATAACTCAGTTCAATAATTAAATCACTGTTTCCAAATTTATTCCGCTTCCTACGAACCCGAACTGGCGAGCGATCCGGAACGCGACGCATCGCGGTTACATCGCTCTTACGAATTCCCGCGAGAATGATTTTACTGTATAAGTCACCCCGAGGATTATTTGAATCGGAGCGGAGCTCGAAAGGTCGGAGTCTGTCCATGGTAAATCACGCAAGTGATTAAATGAAGTCTCCACGGCGCGCTTTGAAGCGTAAGAGGTGATATTTCTTAAAATTAAAGCTATCGTAACGGCAGGTGAGAGAGTATCATGTGGCGAGACGAAAATCTGACTCGCATGGGAAACCGTCCCAGCGTTCATTCCTATTGCGGATATCGAGATTGGCATGCGAATATGTTTTAAGCAAAGCGTTTAAGCAATATTTTCCGCAATAAACGTCATTTCTGAACCTTGATTAAGCAAGGCTCGCACTTTTATCGATCGACCCGACGCACAATGGGCCAAAAAACTCATTTGGTGGACAAAATTCTGCTTACATCACAAATCTGCATCGATTTTGACAAAACTTTTTTTTAAATACTCGTGAATAGTTCTACTATGATATTTCACTGCCAAAAATTTGAAAAAAGTACTTAACCCCAAAAAATAACCCCTAATCCATTATTTGTTACCCTTAATTACCTCAAATTTCATAACACCATGGTCCGAAACTCCATCATTTCAAATCTTATAATCCCATGGCTCCTAAATCTGATTACCCACAAGTTAAAAACTCCATAACCCTAAACCTCATAACCCGAAACTCCATAAACCCGTTATGATAAGAATTAATGTAATGGAGACCTTTGCAGATTGAACACGACGAACCGGACGCGGACGCATTAGGCGTCGATGCGGACGTCGTCGCAGTAGCCGCATGAATTTTTCTCGTGTTAGAAGCACCGAGCCATTGGGACGGCCGTGCACTACTGACAAAACTTGAAAATTCTTCGAGACTGAGAACGCGATGTTTGAAAAATTTACAAAACTCATCGAATGAGAAAGGCTTGTCACCCTCACTAGCTTTGACACTTCATGCCTTCCGCGATGGGCGTCTAATTTTTGCGAGATGAGATGCACGAGAATATCGTACCACAGATTTTCGAGCGTACGCTGTAAATTATTTAATGAGGCGACCGTGAATGTCGCCTTGCTTAACAGCGTACAGAGATCACTCACATTTACGCGACATGTTCTGCAAATTCAACAATGCGGACAAATAAACTCCCAACTGACGCTTTTTGTATCTTTCGGCTATCCCCTTCCATGCAAACCCGAAATTTTCGGCTATAACTGTTAAATCATTAATGCACTCGAGCACGCTACCGGTCACACAAGACGTAAGATATTGCATATGTCCAAAATGTCGCAAGTCTTTATTTTTATTAACGAGAGAAGTGAAGCGATCTCGAAAGTGTTCCCACTTATCGTACAAGCCATCGAACTGTAGCAAGTTAATATAAGGAAGTTGAGAAAGCGGAAAATCGGGCAACGTCGCCCTTTTGTTCGCAAATGTAAGATTTGGACTCACGGGGGGCTCGAATTCTTTCAAAGCTTCGGCCATATGATCTAGGGTGCCCTGGTACGCTTCTTCAGTGTACTCGAAGTAGTTCCCCGAGAAATACGTGATCGCCTGTTGATTCACCTCGCTGTTCGACTTAGCCCAGTCCGTATGTGCTTTCAGGAACTAGACCTAGACAATCTTTGGGCGACGAGATCTTTGAGCGACAAGATTGAGCAGCGAATTTGGGCCGGAGTGTAACTATTTTTGCCGATTTTAAAATTATCCAAAGAGTCCGTTATCACTCTTTGCATTTGCTACTGTTTGACCAGCATCCTGGTAGCGTTTCCGTTCACCACGTTCTACTGTTCGATTTTTCCTCTCGCTGACCAAATCCGAAGGATCAGATTTAATGTTAACGCATTAGAATTCACCGTCGGCTGATTACTCGCTTAGCTCTAACCGCAATCTTGCGACATATCGCTTGTTCACCGTCGCTGGAAGCATCGCTGGAGCGTGAACTCACAATCAGTTGTTTTCACGGCTACTCACAATCAGTTGTTTTCACAGCTACTCACAATCAGTTGTTTTCACAGCTATTCAAAATCAGTTGTTTTCACGGCTACTCACAATCAGTTGTTTTTACAGCTACTCAAAATCAAAACTGATTGTGAATAGCCGTAAAAACAACTAATTTTTTACCTTGGCAACGCCATCCAAGATTAATCTGCTAAATACAAATTAATCAGTAAATACAATAGATATTTTTAAGATCTGAAACAGTTTTTTATAAAACTTATATTTTTCGAGATATTTCATCGGTCCGATACTTTTGCCCCACCCTGTATATACATATACATATATATTGCGGAACTAAATATTTATTACATATATATATGTAAAAATCGATTTTTATTTATTTCGTGAATAAATATCAATGTATTACTTATACTTATAACATACGTCTTACTACTGCGGATGACTATATTTCACTACTTTGACCCTTTATATCTTGGGAAATATTGACTTTTGGGACTTGGTGCAATGATAACTTTTTATCAGCATGGCGAAAACTATAACATAGTGAAATTTTAGCTAATTTGACCGAAAACCATTTTCCATAGGTTTTATGCGGGGTCCTTTTATTTAACAATTATAGCTGAACGAATTGAGCTAGCGATCATACGAACGGCTCCATAGAGCGATACATTACCGCTATCAAGAAACGCCCAGTCGAGCTTCAGCAATTTTAACGCAACACGCTTGCTACTCCGCGGACGGAGATATTGACCGCGCAAAAGCGGAGATCTTCAAGGCGGGACAACGGAAATCTTCTCGCACGACGGCAGAAATCTTCCAGTTCGAGTAACGAGCGGAGTAACGCGGAGGCGGCCTTCGGTTCGCCGCAAAATTAAACTATTAAAAAAAAAGAACTGAGAATCGAGAGGCCGACTCGACTTTCAGCTGCCTCCTTTCACAGCTTTGAGACGACCGCTCGCGAGCAGCGAAGATACGAGACTTAATTTCGAACCGAGTTCTGCTGTTCAGCGAAATGAGAGACGTGCATTCACAGCCGTCGCTAACGAGGAACTGATTTAGAAACCCACTCGTAGAACCCACGTCGATACCAATGAAAAATGTGGCATGCTTCTATTGGTTGTTCAGTTGCGAAGCTAGTCGATATTGACGTAGTCATAAATTGTTAGACATGTAAAAGAAATTGTTTTTCGACCGAGGCGTTAGAATAAGTATGTAAAAGAAATAGGTATTGTCGCTGAGCAGCAATTTGTCCGGCCCGATTAGCAACCAACTCGCGCACGCAAGCTACGCTCGAATTTACGGCGATGTTTTTCTGGAATATTTTCGTCGGAAGAATATTCGAGAAGATTCGATGTCCGTTATCGAACACAAAGTTAGATGGTTCAATGGAGGACATAAGAAAATACCATTACTTTAACCTTAGGTGACACCGCCAAGATCAGGTCGAAGTCAACTTTGTTTGTTTAAATAGAAACATATATTTTTTATCACGGAATTTTATTTTACGTAAAGAAACAAACTATTTTTTATTGAAAAAAATTTTAATGCGACATATATTTTCTAAAATATTTACGGAAATATTTACAAAATTAATGGTTTCATTAATTTCTTATTAAAATTCTATCAACTTTACTGAGAAATAACAAGAGAAAAATTATCTATTTTCTTCTCATAGAGAAATTATCTATATTCTATTATCTATTTTCTATTATCTATTTTATTAGAAAAATTATCTATTTTCTTCTCTGAGAATTTTTTCAGAATCTTTTATAAACATTTAAATATTTCAAGAAAATGCAAAAAAGTGCAGTACTAAAAAGTTAATTAAAAAATTCTTAGAACTGTACGAGCAGAAAATAAATAATTTTTATCTCTTGCTATTTTTCAGCAAAACTGATAGAATTCGAGTAAAAAAGTATTGAAACCAATAATTTTGTAGATATTTGCGTAAAAATCTTAGAAAATAGAGGTCATATAAAAATATTTTCAAACAAAAGTTGTTCGCTTCTTTACGCAAAATAAAATTCCGTAATAAAAAATACATAATTCTTTTTAAAAAAGCAAAGTTGACCTCGATCTTACCTTGACGGCTCCACCCAAGTTCAAATCAATGGTACTTTTTTATGTCCTCCATTGAACCATTTAATTCTTGTCTCAAACATTTTTCCGTATTTTTTTGTACATTTCGAGATATTTCGGTATAAATGTTAAAATGGAACGACCTGTATATATAGGGTGTTTCACTTCAAGTGATGGTCGCAAATCGATGATTTTATTAAAAAACTTTTCCAACGAAAGTTGCATGGCTTGAAGGGGGACACTTGATGAAAATGTGAACTTGACCTTGAGTGACCTTGTCAAAATCAGATCAAAGTCATTAATGTTTTTTTTAAATGGAAACTCCAACTTTTTATTACAAATTCTTGTAGCTTATCGTGAGAGCTTTCCAAAACACTATAATGAAGTTACGTTTCATTAAGTATTTTCCGAGTTATGGAGCTTGAAATTTAAGGGGTAACGCCACTCTGGCTTTTTCAAAAAATCGATTTTTTTTTTGGCTCAAATGATGCTTTAAGGTCTTAGAATTGATGTACACTTGGTCCCAAGTCCCAAATAAAATTCTAAGTACCCTAGAATCCACTCCGCCGAAGGCAGGTACAACGTCACCGCTCGGGCGATAATCCAGTCGAGTACTCCTGCCATTTCTCGTAACTTACCTGCCAAAATTACTGTAAAATTCAATGGACCTTTCAACAGAAAGCCTACAGAAGTCACTGGGAATGTTTCTATAAGAAAGTGAAAGTATTAGAACAGCTGGCAGTTACTGAACCGACGCTATTCAAAAGCAAACGTTTTTCGGTGTTCTCTTCGTTATTTCCTCATTTTTTGTGTTTTAATAAGTAAAATTATTACAATGAGTGATCCAGTTAGAAGAAAAAATACTAAATCTTTGAGTGGATATACACACCGGAAAAAAATAAGTAGCAAAAGACCGTTGAATCGCTATGAAGCGGAGACGCCGAAACCGGAGAGCTTTAGTGCATCGGCTCAAAAATTGCAGCTTTTGTCTGAGAAAGAAATTGAAGTTGATGAGTCGTTCGGATATAGATTTATTAATTTCTTTCAATTTTTCACTGCTTTGTCAGCTGTTATAGTATGCAAAACGTGTCATTCTGAAATTAAATTTACTGAAGGTGCGAAACGAGGTTTGGGCTTCAAAGTGATCGTAAAATGTGAAAATTGTGCAGATACTCTTATCCCTAACAACCCATTTATTGATCATGCTTATGATATTAATCGGAGAATAGTATTGGCAATGAGATTGTTAGGAATAGGGCAAAATGGCATTGAAAAACTCTGTTCTATTATGGATCTTCCTCGGCCCGTATTTCATTCTTATTATGATAAAATTTGCGCGTTGATTTGCGGAACAGCTAAAAACTGGTGTAACGTGATTATGAAAAGAGCTGCTAATGAAGAAAAAGAAAAGACGCTTGAAAAAAATAAGGATGGAATCACAGTATCCGGCGATGGGTCATGGCGCAAGCGTGATTTTTCGTCGTTATATGGTTTTGTTTCACTTATTGGCTGGCTAACCGGAAAGGTTTTGGACGTAGAAATTAAATCAAAGTATTGCAAGTCATGTGAATATTGGGAAACGAAAAAAGATACTGAAGAGTATAAAGAATGGGCTGAGAATCACGCAAACGAGTGTCAAGCTAACCATACGGGCTCTGCTGGAAAAATGGAAGTGGATGGCGTAATAGCTGTTCGAAAGATCTGAAGAGTTTTATGGAATTAATTATTTAAATTATGTTGGCGATGGAGATTCGAAAACTTTTAAAAATCTTGAAGAAAAACTAGTATTAGAAAATAAAGAAGTCCATAAAAAATAATGTATCGACCATGTACAGAAACGAATGGGAATGCGTCTTCGAAATTTAAAAAAAGTTACAAAGGGTCTAGGAAAAAAGGGCAAGCTAACGGGCAAGTTAATCGACGAATTAACTATTTTATGGTTTGGCAATTCGTCGAAACCATGATTCAGTTGAAAAAATGCGTGACGCTATTTGAACCACTTTGTGGCACAAATTTTCGACGGACTATTTCTCAACGCATGAACACTGTCCACCCGGCAAAGATTCTTGGTGCGACTGACAGAAAGCTAAGGCCGACAATAAGCTTCATGAATATAAGCATAAAGCACCAATTCCAGATAAAGTATTTGAAGCCAGTGTAAGAAGACTTGATAAAACCGGAATTACTTGAACGATGCCTTGGCGGATACACGCAAAACAGCAATGAAAGCTTCAACGTTTTTGTGTGATCTTTTGCTCCCAAGTCAAAGTCTAGCGGCAAAACGATTTTTGACACTGCTGTTTACCTTTCAGTAGGTCTTTATAACGATGGATGGACCAGCGTGATGCAGTTAATGGAGCTTTTAGGACTAAAAATCGGAGCAAACTGCTATAACTACTGCATGGAGGCTGATGTGACGCGCATCAAACTTTCTGAGCGATCGCTTACAGATCAAGCTCGAGAGGCCAGAATATCCAACAGATCATCCCGGAAGGAATCAGAGGAGATGGACGTTAGTATTGAAGGTGAAATGTATGGAGCTGGCATTGCTGATTAAAGATACAGTAAAAATTTCCATACTTTTATCGCTTTCAAAACTTTAAACGCGTTTATCTCGAAACAACATTTTTCAAAATCTCGGGAAACGTTTCGTTCTCATTTTTCATCCGATTGACTTGAAATTTTAACTGTAACTTTGTAATAACATTCCTCATAAGATGACGTAGGGGATTTTTGAAATATTAATTAGATTTTTTTTTATAAACAATTTATCGATGAATTTTTGGTTAAAAAAAAATTTTTTTTTAAACACCGCCATTTTGTTAAAAATCAATATTTTGGAAAAATCCTACGTCATCTTATGTATTTTAATCTTAAGCTTTAAAAAAACTTCCAGGTTTTTGTTTCCAGGTCAAAAATTGTTCCAGTTACGTTTCCCGAGGTGGAGCCTCCTCAAAAAAAAGTTTTTTTGGATTATTATGAGTACAGCCGCTATTTTGTATGAAAATGCCAATAAAAAATTTTTTTACATTCCACAAATGTGTATTTATAACCCTTTATTAACAGTTTTCCTACCAACCTACTCATTTCTCCACAAAAAATTACGAAAAAAGGCTCATTTTTTAGCGAGCCAGAGTAGCGTTACCCCTTAAGACAAGACCGATCACTGATACAGCCAACTAAAGTAAGATCAAATCGAATGTGTCTTTAGCCGTTGATATGATGTTCAAATGAAGCTCCATTTTTTGCAGACATAGCCTCAACCGTTTCTCAAAATTGTCTACTGTTGAAATTAAAATATTTTGAGGAATGCTACGACAAACATTAGTTATTTAATTTTACATGTTTCGTGCAGATGTCGACGGAGTTTGTAAACAATGTTTTTCATGTAGCCCCACAAAAAAAATCACAAAGTTAAATCAAAAGACTGTGGAGGCCATCGAATATATCCATATTTCCCTGATCATCTTTCATGAAAAATATCATTGAGGTATTCCAACACAATACGATGAGAATGCGGTGGCGCAGCATCTTGCTGCCACCACATTTTTTGTCGAATAGCAAGATCAACCTCTTCTAAAATCTCAAGCAATTTATTTTGCAAGAAAGAAAGATAAGTTTCCCCAATTAAGCGGTTATCAAAAAAGTATGGACCAATCAAATATCCATTTACAATCCCGCACCAAGTGTTTAAACTCTAACGATGTTGGTTATCAACACGTTGAGTCCAGTGAGGATTGTATGTGGACCAATAAATACATTTATGCCTGTTGAGTTGTCCATTGTTATGAAATGAGGCTTCGTCACTGAAGAGAACATACTGGAATAAAGTTGGATCTTCTTTTATCATTCGTAATGCCCAACCATAAAATTACCTTCTTAGCCTCATATCATTTTCACTTACATTTTGGGTTAAAATGATATAGTAGGGATGGAATTTATGTCTTTGTAAAATCCTCTACACAGTGACATAAGGAAGTCCTAAATTACGTTGGGACGATGCACATCTGCATAGTCACTACCACCGGCCTGACCGAACACCAGTCGGGCCGTGCACCGGCGCGTTGCGTCACCTCAAACGTCGCAAGGCCTCGCAAAACACATAGCGTAAACAAAACAGGCGCGCAAAGTACGACCGCGCTACATCGACCGATCACGATCGATCAAGAGCGCGCGCCGCTGTCACGCGATGAGCATGTGAACAACGAGCGAAATAAGACAAAGCGGATTCGGGTATATAATCCGCGGCGCTGAATTAATCGAGACCAGACCGATCCAGACCATCTACCAAACTCGATGCTGTACAGCGGAGAGCAAGGACTACGATCGACTTGTTTCTGCCATCCCAACTTATCTAGTTTCACATTCTCGCAAGCAAGGACCGAAGCCAGTAAATTAGCTGTGCTCAGTCAAGCTTTCTCGACCCTTGTTCTTAGCCTTTTGACGGGCAAGACGGAAAGTGAATACGCCGATACATCGGATACTCACTCCTGATCTCCTGCGAAACAGGCGTACTAGCGCGTGCGTCTCCACCGTGAACGCGAAGACAGCTCGCCGTGCTGTGACATGGACTCGGTACCGCCGACACCGCGCGGTCCCCGCGACCGACCTCGCGATCCACGCGCGAATCGCGACCGCCGAATCACGACACGCGACCGCCGGCCGAATATACGAAGCGAGCCTAGTACTCGCGCTATACGCTCCGCCTACCATCTTAGCTGTCGCGGCATACCGAAATCGCGACCCGGTAACTGGCGCCGTCTCCCAGGATATTTACGCATTCGGACGCGATCACTCTGTACAAAGAACTAATAAACGTTTTTGTTATTTTTATTTCTTACAATCCGCATCTTATGTCATTTATTTCTCGAACCCGGACTCCGGCGAGCGAATAATCTATCAGCACTCACGACAACCGACACACAGAGTTCGGTTGTTACAACGTTACAGTTCTCTAGTTGAAGGTTTCAAGTTTATCATTGCTAGCACTGTTAATATACAAAGATCTTTAACGTCATCTTCAGCATTTATTTGCTTGCGGTTTCTCTTACGAATTCCTCTACGCTCTCGTAATAAAATTCTTCTTATTTGCATTGCATTTGAATGTTGTTTAAACGAATATCTATTACGATACAATCTTTTTGCTCTACACTAATTTCATCCAGGTTCACCAAGCACAAGAATAATATCAACGATTTCATTTGAACTGTAAGCGGTCATTTTGAAAATAGCTTTGAAAAAGCCCACTTAGGTATTAGGTGCGCAATTAAGTTCCCGCTGTTTGTCAATAGATGGCTCCAGCAGTAAGTGGTCGATTTTGACATATCCAAAACGTCATGAACCAAGCTTAGACATATGGTAAACAAACCGCTTTGACACGTTAGTGATTTTGTTTTGGCGTCATATACTTTTGGTTGTGTGAAAATGTCTGATTTTGTGCCAAATAATCGTCATTTGCGGGAAGTGTTGATTTTCTTATTTCATTCGAAGAAAATGAAACGCATCGAGAGCTCCAAAAAGTTTACGGAGATGCTGCTCTAAGTAAAACAACGTGCCGTGATTGGTTTCGTCGCTTCAAAGACGGTGATTTCGATGTTGACGACCGTCCGCGTGAAGGAAGGCCAAAAACCTTCGAAGACGCTGAATTGGAGGCATTGCTCGATGAGGATCCGTGCCAAACGCAAGAACAGCTTGCTTCAGCATTAGGAGTTACCCGCCAAGCCATTTCCAAGCGATTGCATGCGTTGGGAATGATTCAAAAGCAAGGAACTTGGGTTCCTTATGATTTGAAGCCAAGGGACGTTGAGCGTCGTTTTTTCGCCTGTGAACAACTGCTCCAGCGGCAAAAAAGGAAGGGTTTTCTTCATCGCATCGTGACGGGTGATGAAAAATGGATTCATTACAGCAACCCAAAGAAAAGAAAGTCATGGGGACTGCCCGGTCATGCTTCTACGTCGTCGGCTCGGCCGAATATTCACGCTGCGAAGGTTATGCTGTGTATTTGGTGGGACCAGGTCGGTGTTATTTATTATGAGCTGTTGAAACCGAACGAAACCATCACTGGGGAACGGTATCGAATTCAATTGATGCGATTGAGCCGAGCACTGCGCGAAAAACGGCCACAATACGAGCAGAGGCACGAAAAAGTGATTCTACTGCATGACAACGCTCGGCCTCATGTTGCCAAACCCGTTAAAACCTACTTAGAAACGTTCAAATGGGAAGTCCTACCCCACCCGCCATATTCCCCAGATATTGCGCCGTCCGATTATTACTTGTTCCGTTCGATGGCACATGGTCTGGCTGATCAGCAGTTCCGCTCATATGAAGACATAAAAAAATGGCTTGATTCGTGGATAGCCTCACAAGACGAACGCTTTTACCGTAACGGTATTCGAGCTTTGCCAGAAAGATGGGAAAAAGTTGTAGCTAGCGATGGGCAATACTTTGAATGATACATTTGTAACCATTTTTTCACAATAAAGTTGCATTTTCATAAAAAAAAACAGCGAGAACTTAGTTGCGTTCCTAATATGATTTGAAATAGCTATTTACATCTCTTCACGCCTTTTAATTTTGCATGCTGGATAAACAAGCGACTTTCGGCGTGCTTTATTTTGATTAAGTGCTTCGGTTTCCTTTTTGAGTGTTGCTCTGAGCCTTTTTTCACTTCCACAGGTCGTTTGATTTGATCTACACGATCTTTTAATTTACACGTCAGCTATAATTGTTATTGACATGAACGTGACAGACACTGAGGACGGTGTGCAGTCGCTGCGTTTGCGCAATTTTCTATCTTCGTGTTGTGTTAATTACATGGGATTTACTTGCGCTAAGACGGAAACCGCGGAAAGTATACTCTGAGTGGCACTCTTGGAGGTTTTCGACGCATGAAGACAGCTTAATTGTGGCATTGTCGAGCAGCACAGCGACAGGTCATGAAAGTGTTTTTTCTGCGTTGATGTGACGTTACGTGTAGTAATAGCATTCTCTGACATTCGTTTAAACTTTATGGTCTTGCGTGCGAGAGCGCTCTAGTTCTAGCATATAGAATTTGCCAATTCGCATAAGTGCTTTTATTATATGATACTTCCGTTTAATAATTCAAATTTCTGTTTTTTTCCTGTTGTTCTCACTGAAGAGGATCCGGATAGAGACCAAAACGTATGGTTTATTAATTTTATATTAATATAATAAGATTATCCCTTATAATACTATTACATCTGTACGTAGCTCTTATCGCCTATAATCCTTTCTATTTTGATTGTTATCTGAAAGTCTTATTCTTCTTTAATTATTTTATAAATTATTTCATTTGGCCTAACTACCTGATATCACGTATTTTATAAAAAATACAAATTTAAACAACAATATTTCTTATTAACATTTTTAAGTGTGTTATTTTACAAATAAAATATTTTTTATAGAAACATTAATTTTTGTATAATTCCACTCGTGCAGGCAAGCACGTGAACTTGGCGTTTTTATCTTTTTTTTTTAGATAGATTTGTTAGGATATCATAACTTTTTCATAAATAATTGAATATCTATTGAACACACACAAATTTGAAGTTTCATAAATAATTATAATTTTAGGAGACTTGCGTATCAATTTAATAGAAGATACTACTGTATTTCTTCTATACGTTTTAACGTTTGGCTTATACGTACGATGTGAGCGCTTAGTTACTTTGAAACGTCGAGTGAGGGCGAGAATATCATCCTCTCCTTCTCTTCTTCACTCGCTTTTGAAAAACAGTCGTGTCAGCGAGTGAGAGGGAGAAGGAGAGGATGGCATTTTCCTTCTCACTTGCGCGACTCTTGCTTTGTTTTGTACAAGAAACCATCGCGTCTCTTGAAACCAACACGTATACACAATCTAACCACGTGGTCCATGCCTCGCTGACAGCGCCGCTGAATGGCCTCTGACGGAGAAAAGCTGAGATAGACATTAGTAGAACCAAAGAGAAGCCTAAGAATCTGTCTTTTATTGGATTCAATAATTTTTTAATCGAATTCTATCAACTTTACCGAAAAATGGTAAGAGATAAAAAGTATTTATTTTCTTCTCATAGAGCTCTGGGAATTTTTTCAAAATTTTTCAGTTAACTTCTTAGTACTGCATTTTCTTGAAGTACTAAGTTTATAAAAAATTCTGAAAAATTCTCGGAGCTATACCAGAAGAAAATAAACAATTCTTATATATTATTATTTTTCGGTAAAGTTGGTAGAATTTGAGTAAAACATTATTAAAACCAATAATTTTGTAGATATTTCCGTAAATATCTTAGAAAATGGAGGTTATACGAAAAATTCGTTCAAACAAAAGTTGTTTGTTTCTTCAAGAAGAATAAAATTCCGTAAGAAAAAATTAATATTTCTATTTAAAATACAAAATTGATTTTCGAATAACCTTCAGAATGAGCTCTGAGGTCAAAGTTAAGGTCACCCTCAGATGTCCCCTACTGAACCCGACAACTTTTGTCTGAAACATTTTTTGAAAAAATTTCTTCTTTTTGAGATTTTTGCATGTATTGAATAAAATGACCCACCCTGTATATACAGGGTGTCCCGCGTAAGACGGACCAAAAGAAAAATATAAGTAGAACACATTAAAGTGAACAAATATTATATAGGCCATTTTTCAAACAACCACGTAAAATTTCGAGATATTAATTAAAATAGTTGAGCATATCAGAGCGCGGCGACACGGCAGGCGAGACATACGGCTCGCCGCGGCCGGCGAAGAAAATGGATGATTGCTCGCGGGCCTATCTTATAGGCCAGAGAGGTGGGCCGTTTGGCATACAGAAATGAGTGTGTACGTCCGTGTACGTGTGCGTTCTTCCATTTTCTCCGCCGACCACTGCGAGCCGTATGTCCCGCCTATTGCATCGCGCGTTCTAATTTGCCTAACTATTTTAATTATTATCTCGAAATTTTACGTGGTTGTTTGAAAAATGACCTATACAATTTTTGTTCACTTTTATGTGTTCTATTTATATTTTTCTTTTGGTCCGTCTTACGCGGGATAC
>NW_022639666.1:95079-98113 GCF_010583005.1 Odontomachus brunneus | reverse complement strand
TTTGCTTTTTTAAATAGAAACACATATTTTTTATTACGGGATTTTATTCTACGTAAAAAAGTAAATAACTTTTGCTTGAAAAAATTTTTCATACGACCTCTATTTTCTAAGATATTTACGTAAATATCTTAGAAAATAAAGGTCGTATAAAAAATTTTTTCAAGCAAAAGTTGTTTGCTTTTTTACGTAGAATAAAATCCCGTAATAAAAAATATGTATTTCTATCTAAAAAAGCAAAGTTGACCTTGTCCTGACCTTGGCAACATCATCTTAGGTCAAATAACTACTGTTATTAAATGCGACATTTTAAGCCTTACAACTTTTATTGGAAACATTTTTCTCTAAAATGCTCCCACGCCTAGTTTTCTTGCCGTTGCCGAACTTATGGGACACACTGTATATATATATATATATATTATATATATATATATATTATATATATATTATATATATATATATATATATATATATATATAATTTATTTTTAATAATAATAAATATTTATTCCATAAAGGCCCTCTTCCCCGCGACGCGTCCTCCTCTCCCTCTTCCTCTCCCTTCATTCCTGCCTCTTTCTCTTCCCTCATCTCTGCCCCTTTCTCTTTCTCCTTCTTTGCCTCAGCCTCTGTCACTGCCTAGAATGACAGTGACATTTGCTTGGATGAATATTATTTAATATTTCAGGGTATAACAAAAAATTAATACTGAAATATAAAACGTCAGATTTAAAATTTTAACTTTAACCGTTAATCACAATATTTTTCACGCATGAATGGTCGTAGTCATATATTATGCATCTCATAAATACATTAATTTTCTCATTATTTTCCCCTGCTGCTTGAAACAATTTTCCTTCATTAATACTTAACTAATGATCAACTGCTATTAAAGTACATAAAAAAAAACAATGAAGAACAAATTGACAAGTATTATAGTATGGATAAAAAAACTTTGACATACACCAATGGCGATACGTTGATACCTGAATGTGTATGTATCCGATATTGCAATTAACGGAGAGTTAAATATAACAAATAAAATATATAGATTTTCACACTTCCGATTACTACAATCGGTTCGCTCGCCGTCGAAGCAGTTGAAAAAGAAAGGGAAAAACGCTAGCGTGTGCGAGCTCGAGTCCGCGCGATAGAATATGATAGATCGTCTTTTTATTGTCCACAATTAGAATTTTTGGTTCATAATAATACGATTAATATTAGATCGGTAAATAAGACTTGAAAGCGCGCATATGTTTCGACATTCCCGATAATCTTTTTCTGCTGCTTACATTTTTTGCTTATTTTTCGACACTACAAAAGATATCAATGATTAAAAAAGCACTATCAAAGATATCAATGATTAAAAAAGCACTATCTTTTCAACAATTTATCTTATTGGAATTGATAGTTTATAATAATACAATTAATACCAGTACATTAAGTAAGGTGTGGAAGTGCGCGAGGGGCAAGCTCATACATGCCGCATATATTTTTTTTATTTATTTCTCGGCAAATACAAATGACATCGATGTGATTCAAAAAGCACTAACTTCATCACTACTTGTCCAATTGGAATTTTTGGTAAATAATAATACGATTTATATCAAGTCGTTAATACGATTAATATTAAACAATGTCTGGAAGTGCGCTTTTATTTCAAAATTGCCGACAATCCTTTTTCTGCTACTTCTATAGTATTTTTGCTTATTTCACGGCAATCACAAAAAATATCGATGTGATTCATTATCTGACCCACAATTTATCTTATTTGAAATTGATGGTTTACAATATTACGAATAATACCAGTGCTTTAGGTAAAGCGTGGAGGCGCACATACTACTGTGTCCAAAAAGTAAGACCAGTTTTTATTTATTTCAAAAAATATTTATTTATTTTTCCAAATCTATTTCGTCGCCTTCAAAGTAATCCCTTCCCGACATAATACACTTATTCCAACGTATTTTCCAGTTCTCGAAACAAGAATTAAAGTCGCCTTCCGGGATGGCTTTCAGAGCGCGTAGCGATTCACGTTGTATTTCTTCTATCGTCTCAAAACGATTTCCCCGCAGTGGTCTTTTGAGTTTCGGGAATAGCCAGAAGTCACACGGTGCTAAATCAGGCAAATACGGTGGTTGTGGAACGATATGGATCGAATTTTTGGCGAAAAAGTCACGAAGAACGAGTGCAGTGTGAGAAGGTGCATTATCGTGATGCAAAAACCAAGAATTGTCTGCCCACAATTCTCTTCTTGCGAATAGCTTCACGCAAACGACGCATAAAACTCAAATAATACTCTTTGTTGACGATTTGGCCGGACGGAAGGAATTCTGAATGGACAACACCACGATAATCGATGAAAACTGTCAAAATGACCTTGATTTTCGATCGAATTTGGCGCGATCATTTCGGTTTGGCTTCACTTTTTGCACGATATTCACTGGATTGGTCGGTGGTTTCCGGGTCGTAAGCATAGATCCAAGTCTTATCTCCAGTAATAATCCGTTTCATGACCGATTGATAGTCAGAAAGCATCTCTTCACAGATCTTATGCGACGCTCTTTTTCGAAGAAATTGTGCTGTTTTGGCACTAGTCGAGATTTTACACGTTTCAGGCCCAAAATATCTTTCAAAATGGTATTGGCAGATCCTTTCGAAATATCAACAGCATCAGCAAGATCTCTAACAGTCATTCGACGATTAGCAAGCACAAGTTCTTCGATTTTCTTGACGTGTTGTTCATCGGTAGAGGTTGATGGTCATCCGGAACGCTATTCGTCTTCAACACTTTCACGACCTTCTTTGAACTATTTATACCACTTGTAAACATTCCTTTTCGACAAAGCATGGTCCCCGAAGGCTTTCTGCAACATCCTAAACGTTTCTGCACCCGAAATTTCATTCCGCAAACAAAATTTAATGCAACTTCTTTGCTCAATATAATTAGACATTGTAAAAATCGCCGAATGCACTTTTAGCGTCGTACAAAACCAAGCGTAAAGCAAAAAGTAATGAATGTTTTGACATGAAATTTGTCA
>NW_022639666.1:86857-90965 GCF_010583005.1 Odontomachus brunneus | reverse complement strand
AAGACCAGTTTTTATTTATTTCAAAAAATATTTATTTATTTTTCCAAATCTATTTCGTCGCCTTCAAAGTAATCCCTTCCCGACATAATACACTTATTCCAACGTATTTTCCAGTTCTCGAAACAAGAATTAAAGTCGCCTTCCGGGATGGCTTTCAGAGCGCGTAGCGATTCACGTTGTATTTCTTCTATCGTCTCAAAACGATTTCCCCGCAGTGGTCTTTTGAGTTTCGGGAATAGCCAGAAGTCACACGGTGCTAAATCAGGCAAATACGGTGGTTGTGGAACGATATGGATCGAATTTTTGGCGAAAAAGTCACGAAGAACGAGTGCAGTGTGAGAAGGTGCATTATCGTGATGCAAAAACCAAGAATTGTCTGCCCACAATTCTCTTCTTGCGAATAGCTTCACGCAAACGACGCATAAAACTCAAATAATACTCTTTGTTGACGATTTGGCCGGACGGAAGGAATTCTGAATGGACAACACCACGATAATCGATGAAAACTGTCAAAATGACCTTGATTTTCGATCGAATTTGGCGCGATCATTTCGGTTTGGCTTCACTTTTTGCACGATATTCACTGGATTGGTCGGTGGTTTCCGGGTCGTAAGCATAGATCCAAGTCTTATCTCCAGTAATAATCCGTTTCATGACCGATTGATAGTCAGAAAGCATCTCTTCACAGATCTTATGCGACGCTCTTTTTCGAAGAAATTGTGCTGTTTTGGCACTAGTCGAGATTTTACACGTTTCAGGCCCAAAATATCTTTCAAAATGGTATTGGCAGATCCTTTCGAAATATCAACAGCATCAGCAAGATCTCTAACAGTCATTCGACGATTAGCAAGCACAAGTTCTTCGATTTTCTTGACGTGTTGTTCATCGGTAGAGGTTGATGGTCATCCGGAACGCTATTCGTCTTCAACACTTTCACGACCTTCTTTGAACTATTTATACCACTTGTAAACATTCCTTTTCGACAAAGCATGGTCCCCGAAGGCTTTCTGCAACATCCTAAACGTTTCTGCACCCGAAATTTCATTCCGCAAACAAAATTTAATGCAACTTCTTTGCTCAATATAATTAGACATTGTAAAAATTGCCGAATGCACTTTTAGCGTCGTACAAAACCAAGCGTAAAGCAAAAAGTAATGAATGTTTTGACATAAAATTTGTCACAGATGTCTGTCACAATGCTGCCAACTTAGAAAAAAAAAAATATTTATGATGTGCGGTTTACTCGCGCGATTTATATTGAAAACTAGTCTTACTTTTTGGACACAGTAGTACGTCTCGACGTACATTGCGGTTAGGTTCTTTCAAGCCGTTAGCATTTATTGCTTAATTTCAGCTACAAAGGATATCAATTTCGTTAGAAAGAGACTGACTTCTTCATACTTTACTCTTTTGAAATTAGTGATTTATAATAATACGAATAATACCACTGCTGTATATAAAGTGTGGAAGAGCGCATACGCCTCGACTTACGTCGCGGTCAAGTGCTTGTATGCCGCCAACGTTCTCTGTTTTCTTTTTCAGCAATTAAAAAAGATATCGATTTCGTTCGACAAGCACTGACTTCTCTACACTTTATTATAATTAGTGATTTATAATTTTACGAATAATGCCACTGTTTTAGATAAAGAGTGTAAGCGGGTGTCTGGCTTCATTAGTAACCCTCTAGTAACTTCTACGTCCCACACGTTGTAGTCGACAAGGTTCAGGTCGGGACTATTCGGAAGCCAGAAACCCTTCGAACAAAACATCTCGACATTGCCCGAGAGCCATTTCTGCACTAAATGACTGGTATGAGCAGGTGCGCCGTCTTGTTGGAAGATATACGGCCTTCCTGCAGCCACGTATTTTAAGGAGCATTCGTCAGATTTTGAATTTATTCTCTTCTGACGATAACTGAATAAAAATGCATAGGTAACTTTCATACAACATCGCGGAAGAAAGTCGTGCACCTCCCCTTTTTATTTTTTTATTTGCAAGGAAACATCGATATTTTACGATAATTATCGTAAGATTTGTGAAAAGAATTTATTCCACAACAGAGTGCATCAAATTAAGCGATTTAAAAACAAATGCATAGATAACGTTGATATGTCGCAACTCTGCGAAAAAAAATTGAAACCCAATCCGTTTTCTTTTACATTGCAGTAGAAAGTCTATATATTACGATAGTTATCATGAAATTTACGAAAAAAGTTTATTCCACCGCGTAAGATACGTCATATTGTGCAATTTTTTGGATACGTAACACGTCTTTACTTTTGAAAAGACTACGGGAAGGGGAGAAAATAAATTCAAAATACAACAAATGCTTTATAAAGTACAGATTTCATTCTTTAAAAAAAAAAAAAAGATTGCAAATACGATATTTCACGGTATTATGCTCATTTAAAATTGTGTAAATTTCGATATAAATTTACTTAAACGATAATTTTATTGACGAATGTATTAAGACCTTGAATAAGTTCTCGCTGATTTTTCGTGAAAATTAATGCTTTATTTAAAAAAAGTAAAAAACATGTCATTGAAAGTATTATCCATCGCTAGCCATTACTTTTTCCCATCTTTCTGGCAGCATTTGAATTCCACGTCGGAAAAACGTGTTTTGAGGCTATCCAAGAGTCGACCCATTTTTTGGCATCTTCATAAGAATGGAAGTGCTGCTCAGCCAGGCCATGTGCCATCGATCGGAACAAGTGATAATCGGAAGGGGCAGTGTCTGGTAAATACGGCGGGTGGGATAGAACTTCTTATTTCCAAGCGTTTCCAAGTAGGTTTTCACCGGTTGTGCAACATATGGCCGAGTGTTGTCATGTTGCAAAATCACTTTGTCATGTCTCTGCTCGTATAGCGTTTTTCCTTCAATTCTCGACTCAAACGCATCAATTGTAGTCGATAGCGATCTCCCGTGATGGTTTTGTTCGGTTTGAACAACTCATAATAAACTACATCCAGCTGATCCCATCAAATGCAGAGCAAAAGCTTCGAACCATGGATATTCGGTTTTACCGACGATGTTGATGCATGGCCGGGCTTACCCCACGATCTTCTACGCTTCGGATTATCGTAGTGCATCCACTTTTCATCGCCACTCATGATACGATGCAAAAAACCTTTCTGCCGTTAAAGCAGCTGCTCAAACGTGAAAAGACGCCGTTCGACGTCTCTCGGCTTCAACTCGTACGGCACCCAATGTCCTTGCTTTTGTATCATTCCTAATACTTTCAAACGTTCCGAAACTGTTGTATGATCAACTCCTAATGATTCTACAAGTTCAGCATGCGTCTGACGTCTAAGTCTTCATGAAGTAATGCCTCCAATTCATCGTCTTCAAACTTTTTCGATGCGCCAGAGCGTTCTTTATCTTCAATATGAAAATCATTATATTTGAAGCGTCTAAACCAATCTCTGCATGTTGTTTCCGACAGAGCATGGTCGCATAAGTTTCAACAAGAATTCTGTGTGTTTCAGCTGCAGATTTTTTTTTTTAATAAAGTAGTGCAGTAAAATTCCCCGCAAATACTCTTTTTTTGGCACGAAACTCGACATGTTTAACACTATGAAAAAAAAAGTTGTTTACACTTCGGTGAAATAACATATACTGAATTTCAAGCTTGCTTATGGTACTTTCTTATAGATTCGTTACCATCTTAAACGACACGCACGCAGTTCTGATAACGCCATCCGTTGGAAAACAGCGAGAACTTATTCAAGGTTCTGATACTTAGCCAAAACATATTAAGCTTTTTGTAAGAAGACGATAAAAAAAAACACCCATTCCTAGCGTAACTATATGACGATAGATTATGACGCCTTCTATCATAATTATACGTACAAGTTAAATATCGTTCGTACACAATCGAGAACGATAGGTTGTAACGGCCTTGCGTTACGTGCGGGATAGTCTTAGCCGGTGTGGTCCGGGTTTCGTGTGTGAAATGAAAACCAGTGGTATAGGTGATAATAATTTGGAACTATATTCTAATCTCAAAGCTATTTACAATTGTTTACAGGCGACGTTACGCCGTTGGCGTGTGGTCGCGTTTTTGCTCTAGTCGGGAGCCGTTGTTGTCGTCTCGCGATCAGCTGA
>NW_022639666.1:81153-86847 GCF_010583005.1 Odontomachus brunneus | reverse complement strand
TGTGGAACTATATTCTAATTTCGAAGCTATTTACAATTATTTACAGGCGACGTTACGCCGTTGGCGCGTGGTCGCGTTTTTGCTCTCGTCGGGAGCCGTTGTTGTCGTCTCGCGATCAGCTGCGAGCGTCGAGGCGCGCGAGCGTCAGGCGGGACGCGGTCGGAATTGTTTCCGGATACGCTATTGTTCGTCGTTCGGAGTCCGTGGCCTCATCGGCTTTAATCTATTTATTTATCCTGGTTTTCCTTGCTGGTTTAAAGGCGCTCGTTGTCACCGTTATCTTACGCTCTGTATGCGTTCGCGATCGTAGGTGTTAGCGGTGTGGCGTGAGGAGGAAAAAGGATGTCGACGTCGCGTATCCACTTCGGTCAACGGAGCGAGGTATGGCTAGGAAACCGACGTTGCGTATCCACTTCGTTCGGTAGAGCGGTATCGGAGAAAGGATGTCGACGTCGCGTATCCACTTCGGTCAACGGAGCGAGGTATGGCTAGGAAACCGACGTTGCGTATCCACTTCGTTCGGTAGAGCGGTATCGGAGAAAGGATGTCGACGTCGCGTATCCACTTCGGTCAACGGAGCGAGGTATGGCTAGGAAACCGACGTTGCGTATCCACTTCGTTCGGTAGAGCGGTATCGGAGAAAGGATGTCGACGTCGCGTATCCACTTCGGTCAACGGAGCGAGGTATGGCTAGGAAACCGACGTTGCGTATCCACTTCGTTCGGTAGAGCGGTATCGGAGAAAGGATGTCGACGTCGCGTATCCACTTCGGTCAACGGAGCGAGGTATGGCTAGGAAACCGACGTTGCGTATCCACTTCGTTCGGTAGAGCGGTATCGGAGAAAGGATGTCGACGTCGCGTATCCACTTCGGTCAACGGAGCGAGGTATGGCTAGGAAACCGACGTTGCGTATCCACTTCGTTCGGTAGAGCGGTATCGGAGAAAGGATGTCGACGTCGCGTATCCACTTCGGTCAACGGAGCGAGGTATGGCTAGGAAACCGACGTTGCGTATCCACTTCGTTCGGTAGAGCGGTATCGGAGAAAGGATGTCGACGTCGCGTATCCACTTCGGTCAACGGAGCGAGGTATGGCTAGGAAACCGACGTTGCGTATCCACTTCGTTCGGTAGAGCGGTATCGGAGAAAGGATGTCGACGTCGCGTATCCACTTCGGTCGACGGAATGTCTAGGATCTCTAGGAATTGCGAGTTCTGGTCGGTCGTGCGCCTGAGAGGAGCTTTCCGATCAATCTCTCCCGATATCAATTTTCTATCGGATTTTATACTAAATTAGAACAAACAGTTCGACTGTTTGTTGACCTTGCGGTTATTCCGCGCGCGGTTGTTCGGCGTTTTGTTAGGTTGTGATTATTGTTTCGGCCGTTGTGACGAATCTCGAATCGTCACAAGGTTTCTTTTATACGATACAAACTTTGAGTTTCTTCCATCGTTATTTATCTTACCACAAATTATGACAGATTTCCAGTGATTTTTTCATAATAAATTCCAATAAAACGATAGGATACAAGTCTCTAAGAATTCTATCACAGTAATGATTTTATTATGCTTTCCTAATAGAGCACGATAGAAAACGATTTCATTTCTTGCGAATTCGATACATGAAAGGATTCGATAAAAAATAATTACGATAGAGAACAGTTAAATTCTCTGCAAATCCTTTCAGTTTCTATCGCTTTCTCTCTTCCTATTTTCTTTTTAATCACAGGAACACATTACGGTTTTAATGTGAGCTGTCTTATAAAATAATCTTCTAAATGTAATCGCGCGTTGTCACTTTTCTACCACGACGTCGAGAAAACGAAAGATAATTATCTTTAGACACACGATTTTGTTACACGCCGCTCACTGTGTCACCTCTACATACATGTATGCACTCGAAGCGGCGACACGCTTTGATTCGGCGTCGATTCAGTACACGGATATGTCACGCACATGTGTCAGTGTATCACGCCTCACTGTGACTCGTAGTTATGGGCGGAGAGACACGGCGAGACACGATTCGCAAGTGTCACGGTCGCATGTCAGCCAAAGGCATCTTTCTTTCCGCTACCGCTTTCTGTACGCTGATTTGTTGAGACAAAATAATTAATTTCTCAAAAACTATTGCGAATATCGCAAAACGGCACAGGACTTTCAAAGGACAGTAGTTTGCTCACCTAAATCCGTTATACGTTCTCACAAAGGGTCATCATAGATGTCTGAGACATCTTTTCTCGACGAGATCGTGGAGGTCCTCTTCCGTGGAGGGATAATAATATCCCTCCCTACGAGGGCCCTCCCCCTCAGATGGGGAGGACGTCGGAGTCACCGAGGTGAAGATGGCCGGAGCCGTCAAGAGGCTCGGTGCCACAGGTAAGGCGCCGGGCCCGGGCGGCATCCCGGGCACGGTATGGGCTTTGGTCATGCGGAAGATGGAGAGCTGCCTAATGCGACTCTTCACTTCCTGTTTGAAGACTGAGGTATTTCCCAGCCCCTGGAAGAGGACCAAGCTGGTCCTCTTGAGGAAGGGAGTAAGGCGGAAAACATCCCCTCCGCATTTAGGCCGATATGCCTATTAGACGAGACAGGGAAGATATTCGAGAAAATAATCCATTCCCGCTTCGCCCGGCATCTATCTCGGAGTAATCCCAAGCTCAACCGAGCAATACGGCAATACAGGAGGGACGATCGACGGTAGACGCAATTCTACGTCTCTCTCGGAGGACGTCCGGTCCCTCTCGGAGGCTGTCGTAAGAGAAAGGGAAGTTATGTTGGCGATATCTCTTGATATCGCCAATACATTTAACTCCCTCCTATGGAACCGGGTGGAGGAAAGGTTGGCCCACTTCAGACCCTCTCCCTCACCTAGTCGCCATAATAAGGGACTACTTTCGGGGTAGAACACTGAAGTACCGCAACAACGCGGAACTCCAGTGCGGAAGGGCGGTCTATCGCAACGTTCCGCAGAGGTCTATGTTGGGCCCCTTGTTATGAAACATCGCGTACGACCAAATTCTCCATCTTGCTCTCTCTTCCAGCTGCACCATCGTCTGCTATGCAGACGACATGTTGGTGTTGGCCGAGAGCAAAGGCTGGAGGGACGCTCAGTAGATTATAAAAGCTGCTCTCCAAGCATCGGAGCAATGAGGGACGAAGCGGAGCGGACCACGGTAAGTCCGCGGGGAAACCGCAAGCGGTGGACGCGGGGGCACAGACGCAAACGGGGAGCCGAATACTCCCCGTACCTCAGGGGAGAGATCCTTGAGTGAACTTCTTAATCTGTTAGCTGATTAAGTGCTAACAACACGACGTGACGCGCGGCGGTCTAACCGTGCGTGTGCGATAAAGAAGAAAAAAACGTTAGGCTGTGCAATTAGAAGTGGCGCATGCGACCGACTCAACAACGAACAAAATAATATTTATTTAAAAAAGGGAAATCGCGGTGGCGGAAGCGGCTTATCGTCAAGGGCCACGGCGGCGGCGGCGGCGGTCATATAGCAATGCGGCGTAGCGAAGGGTCAGTGACTGTGTGTTTTCGCTAATGAATTTTTCTTTAAGGATGCGGTGATGCAATATCTTCGTTGCACTTCGTCATTGTATTGTATATATAACATCATGCAAAATGCGTAGCGAAGGGTCAGTTTTGCCGATATTGCGCGCGCGTGATAGGTCGGAATAGATGGAAAAAGAAAAAACAACGGATTTGTTACGAGTCGTTAATGTTATCGTCTGAGTCGAATAGTAGCGACGATGACGATAGATCGGAAACGATATCTCTCAATTATGAGTTGAAAACTCGCAAGGAGAATTTTCGTTGGAACGTGTCGACGTATTTTTTGCGTCGAGCGATTGGAGTGGAAAGTGTTCGAGAGAATTTGTGGTTGAAAACTGTAATTCATGGTAGTGCCAGAGCGGACAATTATCTCAGGCGAATTCCACAAATATTTCGGAACAGAATAAAATTTGAGATTCCCGTGGACGGACAGGGAAAGACTCCATGATTACAATCGTCATCGCGGCAAAGCGCGAGAGAGGAAGGAGATAAACGACAACGAAAATAACCGATGTCGATGACCTGTTGCGTGTCGCGAATGACGTCAATACGATCGACAAATTCAACACTTGGGATCGAGAATGCGCGAGAAGATTGAAACATTTGTGTGAGAGGTGTTGCAACGGCGGCGGTGGCGACATTACAGGAAGAGGAGGAGGAGGAGGAGAAGGAAAAATAAAAACCGGAAATGTACACTCTGCGATCACCTATACAGCGCGGTTGGAAAAAGTGAGAAAGCGATTGCAATAAATCTTCTTTCCGAGATCGTCGGTGGGAGCGGGACAGAGTACGTCGTAGCCGCCTCCGCTGCTGTCGTCGTCGTCGTGCTGCTGCATCGTCGTCGTTGCTGCTGCATCGTCATAATCTGTTGGAATAATTGGAAATCGAGATGGTCTTCAGGCAGCGAGTTTCGACGGGTATAATTACAAATTTGAATCACATCGAGCCGAGAGATTTTCTGATCGATGCGCGTGGCATAGTGCTCGAGCAGTTGCGGCTGAATCTCGCTAGGCACGATTGTCTCAAGGTTAATGTTGTATTCACCAGAGAATTTGTAACGCAGACGGAAATCGCGTACAAGCCACGAGCAACACGCAGATTCTACCGACCACCGATTTGACGGAGTAGTATAACGGGCGTGTGATCGAGAAGATTTTGAATTTTCTGGAGGAATTTCAAGAATGTGACAGCGGCTGGACTCTGTCGCAAATATCAAATCTTGTGGTGAACATCAACAAGTGCAAACTCTTTCATGCAGGCTGTTGGATCAGACTCCTCAGGTAGATCAAGGACAAGAAATGTACGAAGAATGTGCATTATTTATCGGATGGAACATGTTTCGCATGGGCAGTGATGGCCGCTCTGTACAATCCCATGAGCAGACGCGGCGACAAAAGTACCGATTATACTCACTATTTGGTGGTGCTGAATTTCGACGGGATCCATTTTCAGATGAATTTCAAACAAATAAGAGATTCGAACATCTGAATCGGATATCGGTTAACGTGTTCACCAAGCGCGATGAAGAAGGACAAGGTAGAGGGAGAAACAGGATCGTGCCGTTGCTTCTCATCGACAATAAGCAAAAGAGGCACGTTAATTTGTTGAATATACGCAACGAGCAGTAGTACGACGATATCGGACACTATGTCTTGATAAAGCATCTGTCGAAATTGTTGGGTTGTTCTCAGCTCAACAAGTTGTAACCGCGATGTGTCGCGTTCCGGATTACGCTCGCCCGTTCGGGTTCGTAGGAGGTGAAATAATTTTTGAAACAGTGGAATCAAAATAAACTTGGTCGTATATTTAAAATCAGCTGCTGCTGTACATTAAATAAGATGTTTGATATCGATGCCGTTGGTTTTCAGTCAATGGCATCGCTTGTCAGAGGTTTTGTTTAGATGATAACTCGCGAGCCGTTGCGCGCAGTGCGCGGGACGCGGTCGGTATTGTTGTCGCGTCGTTTATTACGACGTGAATCCGTCTGTTGACGTTCTCAGCCTCTCGTCTCTTTAAATGCCGGTTGACAATATCTTTATCAGCTGCAATGCGATGCAGCATAGTATAAATGGTATTGCAGCGGAGCTGCGTTCGGTGGATCGTCTCGGTGGCGGTGACTCGGATGCAATGATGTCTCTAG
>NW_022639666.1:63899-81143 GCF_010583005.1 Odontomachus brunneus | reverse complement strand
ATATCCATTTTTCATCGCCAGTCACTATGCGCCATAAAAAACTCTTCTTTTTTTGCCTGGCGAGCAAAGAAATAGAGATGTTTAAGCGATTCGCAATGGCATTTGCGGTTAATTCGTGTGGTACCCATTTTCCCTCCTTTTGAATTTTTCCCATTGCATGTAGACGTTTGGAAACAGCCATCGGAGTAACATTTAATGCTGCAGACAATTCTTGGAGCGTTTGAGTAGAGTTTTCGTCCAATAATGCCTGCAAATCGGTGTCTTCAAACTTTTTCGGTTGGCCTGAGCGTTCTTTATCATTGACATCAAAATCACCACTCTTAAATCGCTGAAACCATACTTGGCATGTTCTTTCCGATGGAGCATAATTGCCATAAGCTTCGAAAAGCAATTTATGAGCTGCAGCTGCAGTTTTTTTCAAGTCAAAGTAATGAAGCAGCACATGTCGAAAAAACAACTTATCACGTTCCATATTTAATCAAAAGAAAAAATAGCACTGCTCGCTTAAATGAATCTCTTCGCACTGAATTTTATTGACAAATGTCTAACCTCTAAAATGCAGCCAGTTTCAGATGTCAAAATAAATTACACCTACAACTAACGTCATCTAACTGTGAGCCGCAGGAACTAAGTTTACCACCTAATAGATCGGATATTCGGTGCGTGCAGATAGAGGCTGCTGCGGCAGTCTTAATTAGCTTTGGTTGCCTTGGTTTTCGAATGAGTCTGGTTCGTTCGTGCGAGATCACGGATGCGGATGATACGGTGTCGCAGACACGCCTATGCGCCGCGGTAGCGGAGTGATCACGATCTCGCTTCCCGAGTGCGGTCTCTCTAGTAATACGGAGGCCGACTCGCGTTCTCGCGAGTCGACGGCGGTAGGATCCTGTCGCGGATCCATGTGACACGGTGTTAAAGCTGCACTGCAACGGAGCGAGGCTTCGACGCTACGGAAGTGAGTTCGCACGCTGCGACTCGATAACGGTGTGATCTCGCTCGCGTTAAAGCGAAGTCGAGATCCGGTTAACGACGTGAAGGTCGCGTTAAAGCGCCCTTCCGGTAGACTGATTCCAGGACCTTCGGTGGTCGTGGAATTTTACGGATTACGGTATTTAGCTCAGTGTCGGTGTCACGAATCCGTGAGACGACGGCGGAGTGACTCCTGTCGCGTTGTTATAATCGCGAATATTATTAGCGCTGCCGAAACGCTTCATGAGGAACCGTTTCAACTGCGCTACAACAAGGAAGTGGATGTGCAAGTGCTGCGCTAAGCATCACTTTACACATTTCGCATTTCGGACCTCGAGTCGAAACGCACCGAATTATCACTAAATATGGTAATCTCCTTGTCGCCAGGCACCCCCTCCGACAAGACTAAACATTATAAAAAAACACATTATAAAAAAACATAAAAAGCGGAGAAGACGCCCGCGATAAAACTTAACACCTCGGTCTCTCGCTCGCAACATACGTACCCGACACGCAGCTTGCTCATTACAATAAGATTTCGGGAGTAGTAATTAAACACGTCTAGTACGATTTATAATAAAGCCTTTTTATATATAATACAATTAATGGCTACAGACTTTTATTAAATCCTGCCCACCGCCACACACCCTGCCGCGTCCGCAACACCGATTCCGAACTCTTCGCGTCCCGACAACACGGGGCACGATAAATTTGGTGGTAGCGATGGGATCGGTGTCCGCCGGGCCCTAGGTGCTACCTGTGAACAAAAAGTGAATTACGGGTAAGAAAAAGGTAGTGTAAGTGACAAAGAAAGAAAAATTCGAATGAGAAATCGTCGGAGTCAGCTAGTGGACGTCGGAGATACGTCCACTGATAAATGCTACCAGCTATCTCAAGAAAGGGCCAGAAATTACACGACCGGGAGGAAGCCACTACTTCGTAAGTACATTTAGACAAGTCTACTAAAAAAAAAATCTAGGAGAGCACTCAAAAAGTAGCTGCAAGCCTTCCAAAACAAAAAAAAGCTGGGACCATAATGCGAAACGGAGACAAGCCTTAAAAAATCCACTCAACGCCTAGGGCGTACTACCAATAACATTGTGGGATCGGAGACAGAGAGAGCTAGCGCTACTACGGGATAGAGGACGGTCGTCGGAGCTACGACCGTTATCACCTGACGTAAGCGGTACCAGACCCTACAGAGCATCAACTGTTGAGCCGACCTGACCCAACCATCGTACAACGCAGCGAACTACGGGGAGTAGAGACAGCCCTGCTGAGCAACGTCAACCTCGAACAACGCCCGACATACGATAGGCTGCAGAAAACTGCGACGTGACAAAACTCATCATGCGCTTCACGATTGTACTGTAAGTCAGAAAGACACTGTTATTCAGTTGTGACTGCGTGCGTCTATTTTAACGTGAATATCGGAAGGGAACAACGTCCCTCGCGTACCGATTAGGAACCGAACTTGGCTCCACAGCGAGCCTGCGGTTAGAACACTAAGGCGATTGAACGAACTAAGCGATTACGATCTGGTCCGCCTGATAGACGACAACAGATAGCTAATATAACGAAGCGGGCGTCATACGTTAGAACATCGAGACGAAAACTCCAATGTAACCGAGCCGCCTGCATTTATAACAGTCAAGCGTGAATTTGAATTCGGTGAACTAGACGAAAGCTTACTACCTCGGGTACACCCCGCTGGCGAAAATAATAACGTACGCTCTAGGAGACGCGCACGGTTGCCCTCTTCTAGCCCTTTAAGCGACGCGTCCGACAGAGGCGAGTTTTCACTCACCTCATACGATAATTCTGTATTCAATCCGGCTGAACTTGATAACAAATTAGAAATGAGTCATTCATCCAGCCGGGAAACACTCACCATAGGAAGTAGCGAAATTGACAAGGAAATAGACAGAATGCGAACGGAGTGCGGGTTAGGAACCTCGCGACCTGACCCACGTCGAATTAACAAACAGGCACGAGACATCGCGCCCTCCGCCGAATCAGATAGACTACTCCGACCCAGCCGTGACGAGTTACTACTCGATATAATTAACCAAATGCGGCATCAGATCTGTCACATGACCGAGCAAATAAATGCTCTTAATACGGATAGGCACCTTAACGCGAGACCAGTAAATATGGATATTACGTATAAACGGACAGCAAACGACGTGCGAAACCGACACTCGCGTGCTAACAACTATTTACAGCTTAAGGAAGCTAGAAACCTAATACCGGAGTTCAACGGCTCCTTACAGAGTAGACTACAAGAATTTTTAAACGCAAGCTCTTATGCCGTAAATAATATAGATCTCGCGGACGAACCCGCATTATTAGAAGCCATCTTATGTACTAAACTAAAGGAAAAGCCATGATCAACTTTGACACCCGCGATATCCAGAACTTTGAGAAATTAAGACGAGAACTAGAGATTTGCTACTCGACACAAAAGAGTATAACTCATTTACAGTTAGATTTCAATTCGCTGAAACAACAGAAACAGGAGAAAGCGCATAAGCATATGGTTTGCGAGTTGACAAACTCGCGATGCAATTTTATCAGACGCTAGTGGACGAACAAAAACATACAAACGACCAGAAAAAAACAATACTAGAAACGATTCAAATACAGGCTCTTCAAAATTATCAGATAGGTTTACGTGATGACATAAGAACGGTGGTACGAGCACGAAATTATAATACCTTGCACGAGACGATTTCCGCCGCCAGCTCAGAAGAACGGGTGCAGGGAAACGTAAAACCCCCCGTAAGACAAAAACCTTTAACATACGCAAGGAATGACAGAATCATCAACTGTGGAAAACTAGAACACTACGGATAGGAATGCCGGTATGCAAATCGGTTCTCATTACCAAAACTCGAAACGCGGACTCGCATAAACTCTATAGATAAGCATTGCTTGCACTGCAAGAAAAACAGGCACACTCGTGATGACTGTTGGCATCTACACGGGAACCCTACCGGGATATCGAACGACCGCCGAAGACACTCGCGCTCAGTGACTATCACCGCGCTAGATACAAGTAAACCATCGACATCTCGCAGAAATGGAAGCGTCAGATTTAACAATGACCAAGAGAAAAGAAACAATAAGGAGCAAAGTCGCGTGCGCGACTACCGCGTAAACCAAATCAGGCGAAATTTGCATAGCCGGATTTGATCTAGTAATCTTGCCAATAAAGGAGGCCAAATAAAAAGGAATATCATTTCTCGTTGACACGGGATCCGCCATTAGTCTCGTAAAAATACGAACATTAGACGATGATATCCCTATGACTGCAGAAAAATTGACGTTAACTGGTATCATCGAACATAAAGCCTATACTATAGGAAAAATAACCGCCACAGTCAGTGTAGGAAAACAGCGTCGAAAATTTGAACTGTTCGTTGTACAAGATGATTTCCCAATCGAATATGAGGGGATCTTAGGAATAGACTTCCTCCGCGAACACCGTGCTAAATTCGAGTATAAAACAAAAACAATGACGATTTCCGGAAAAAGTCTATCGCTAATACCATATCAAATATACAATCTCCCCGCGCGCATTGAAGTAATAATAAGCGCCACGGTGAAAATAAATCAAGTGGGAATAATACCAACCGAAGAAATTTCGCAGAGAATTTTTATTGGAAATTGCTTAGTAGAACCTGACAATTATATATCTCCTGCAACAGTAGTCAATACTACCGACAACATTATCGAAATAACCACAGCTTACGTAATATTAGAGGATACTCCGGAATACGACACTGCAGAGATAAACGTACTCACTACAGAACAAAATAATAAACCCCTGCTAGCACGAACAGAAATACTGCATCAGCAATTAAGGTTGGAGCATCTAAATAAAGAAGAGGAAAAAATAATACGCGAGGTTTGCGAGGAATACAATAACACATTCTTCCTTGAAGGAGACAGCCTTACATATACTGCGATCGTAAAGCATCAGATTACCACGCGAAGTGACATCGCGCCGGTAAACGTGCGAACTTATCGCCTACCAGAGCAGCATAAAAAAAGAGGTAGATAAACAAATACGAGATAACAAAATAATACGAGCCAGTAATAGTCAATGGAATGCACCGTTATTAGCCGTACCTAAAAAAAACGGATGCATCAGGAAAAACAAAGTTACGAATCGTAGTCGATTTCCGAAAATTAAACGATCTAACTATTGGGGATTCCTTCCCACTATCTAATATCAGTCACATCCTAGATCAATTAGGAAATGCGAAAATTTTTCTACACTGGACCTTGCGGCTGGATATCATCAGACACAAATGGCAGAAAAAGATAAATGTAAAACTGCTTTTTCAACACCCACGGGGCACTACAAATTCAATAAAATGCCTTTCGGATTGAAAAATGCACCAGCCACTTTCCAAAGACTTATGAACACTGTTCTAACGGGACTACAAGGCCTAAAATGTCTAGTATACTTGGACGACATAGTCATATATGGAAATAGCCTAGAAGATCACAACAAAAAACTTATTAGCGTGCTGCAGCGAATACGGCAATGTAATTTAAAACTCCAACCAAACAAATGTGAGTTCCTTAGAAAGGAAGTAACCTACTTAAAGCATATAATTTCGGAAAATGGAATCCTACCAGATCCAAAAAAAATAGAAGCTATGACAAATTTCCCGAGACCCACAAAAACCAAGGAGATATAATCGTTTATAGGGCTCGCAGAATATTATAGAAGATTCATCGAAAACTTCAAAAATTTCACGACCATTAACCAAACTAATAAAAAAGGACAAAAAGTTCAAATGGAACAAAGAACAATAAATGGTGTTTGATAAATTAAAGGAAAAACTAACCACCGCACCGGTATATACCCGGATTTCGAAGAAAAATTCGTAGTCACGACTGATGCGTCCGACCATGCAATCGGAGCCATATTATCGCAAGGCCGAATAGGAGCAGACAACCCGATAGCCTATACGAGCCGCGTATTATCACGCGCGGAACAAAATTACAACACAACTGAAAAAGAGTTATTAGCGATAGTTTGGGCTGTAAAACACTTCAGACAATACATCTACGGAACCAAATTCAAAATCGTAACGGATCATAAACAACTAGTCTGGCTGTTCAACGTTACAGACCCTGGATCCAGACTAATAAGATAAAAACTAAAATTAGAAGAATACGATTACGAAATAATTCATAAATTAGGGAAGACAAACGTAAACGCCGATGCGTTAAGCAGATATCCTTCGGTATCAATAATACAGGCAAACGCTCCACATGGGACAGACAAGACAAATAAAACGGAAGCAGAAGAAGAGGAAGAAGACAAAGAGGATACAAATAGAGATAATATGCAAAGTTATATGGAAAAAGAAAAGAGACAGATCCTATATGAGTACCATAAAGCACCATTAGGAGGACATCAGAGCATACAACGTACGTTAAATAGAATACGCCTAAATCACAACTGGAGAGGAATAACAAAAGATATAACACAATACATAAAGAAATGCGAGTTATGCCAAAAGAATAAACTAAGCCTCCAAAAAAAAGCGTCAACAATTATCACAGAAACATCTACTAAGCCGCTCGAGAAATGTGCGTTAGATATAGTAGGACCTCTCACCATAACAATAGGAAATAAGTACATCCTAAAATTCCAAGATAATTTAACAAAATTCAGTAAAGCTATTCCAATATCAAATCAAAAAGCGACCACCGTTGCAAAGGTATTCACGGAAAATATAGTACTAGAATACAGAATACCAGAAAAAATATTAACAGATCAAGGAACAAATTTCCTTAGTAAAATATTCAAATCAGTAAACTATTAAAAGTAGAGAAAATCCAAACTACAGCATACCATCCACAGAGTAACGGAGCACTAGAAAGAACACATCGAACACTCGTGGAGTACCTTCGACATTATATTAATAACGACCAAACAAATTGGGACGAATGGATCTCATACGCAATTTTTACGTATAACACAACTCCTCACACTACAACTAATTATACATCGTTTGAGCTGGTATACGGACACCAGGCAACCTTACCATCAGCTATACTAGTACCACCAAAAACTACGTATAGTATTGAGGATTGATGCACAAGAAGTAAAACAACGACTCCGAGCAACCAATCAAATAGCTCCAGAGCATGTAAAAAGGGAAAAAATAAAAAGCAAAACTTATTACAACAAAAATACGAAAAAAACTATGCTCGAAATAGGCGATCAAGTATTATTACATGACGAGACAGTACGACGAGGAAGATCAAAGAAATTAGACTTCATGTGGATAGGACCCTACGAAGTAATGGAAAAACACTCTAACAAAAATTACACAATAAAAGTGTGACTGACGAACACTTCGCGTACACGCAAACCGGCTAAAACTATATCTAGAGAACTAAAATTGTAAAACGGTAAACTCACCTAAAAATGCGTCGTACCCCTGCCACGGTCACGTAACATTTGGGCCCAAAATACGGAACGAGAAGCCTCCATCTGGGGCAAGGGCCGCAATTCTACCCCAACTGTTTCTCTATCCTCATGACCTGTAGGAGGATGACGCGCCTCCGCACCGTATAATATATAGGCGCAACATCGGGGGACTGGATATGTTCACAAGGCAAGTAGAAGCCGGAACAAGCTGTACAGTCCCACTGAATAAATAAATAAAAAAAAAAACGTAAAAACACCACACCAAAACCGTACGTAAACGAAAAATATATAAACTTTAAAAGAAAAAAAAAACGCTACCGCGAAACATACTGGACTGGAAATGCTTGCAGACATGTTATACGCACTTAATGACGCACTAAACTCAACTAAAAAGGTAGCCACATGCAAACACACACAAACAAACAAATAGCTTAGAATCAAAGAAAAGAAGGAGACAATTTTATTCCACGCGAAACGCGATAACAAAAGGAAAAGGGATATCAAAGGACCCCGCAGAATCCTTATGGGAAATGGCTTTCGGCTAATTTTTTTTTTTTAATTTGATATGTTGTAGTTCTCAACACGTAGAACAAAAGTGTCCATAGACCCAAGGTCCGATCACGGGTAGTTTTTGAGATACAGCACTCCAAAGTTGGACTTTTCATACCTTATTGCAGCGTAGTGCGGGTGCAGTCAATGTCGATGTACGATGATGTTTATGATTAAAGTGGGTGCTTGCTTGTTTGTTTATTTGTTTGTGTGTGTGTGTGTGTGTGTGTGTGTGTGTGTGTGTGTGTGTGTGTGTGTGTGTGTGTGTGTGTGTGTGTGTGTGTGTGTGTGTGTGTGTGTGTGTGTGTGTGTGTGTGTGTGTGTGTGTGTGTGTGTGTGTGTGTGTGTGTGTGTGTGTGTGTGTGTGTGTGTGTGTGTGTGTGTGTGTGTGTGTGTGTGTGTGTGTGTGTGTGTGTGTGTGTGTGTGTGTGTGTGTGTGTGTGTGTGTGTGTGTGTGTGTGTGTGTGTGTGTGTGTGTGTGTGTGTGTGTGTGTGTGTGTGTGTGTGTGTGTGTGTGTGTGTGTGTGTGTGTGTGTGTGTGTGTGTGTGTGTGTGTGTGTGTGTGTGTGTGTGTGTGTGTGTGTGTGTGTGTGTGTGTGTGTGTGTGTGTGTGTGTGTGTGTGTGTGTGTGTGTGTGTGTGTGTGTGTGTGTGTGTGTGTGTGTGTGTGTGTGTGTGTGTGTGTGTGTGTGTGTGTGTGTGTGTGTGTGTGTGTGTGTGTGTGTGTGTGGTGTGCGCGCGCACATTATTCATCAATAATCTCAATATTCCGAGGATTATCTGGAAGTTCTAGGTCTGCGGCATCCAATGTGGTATTGAGCAATGACGTGTCAGGGTATTTGATATTTCCTTGATGTCGTGCAAAACCTAGGTACCATAAAACACTGGCAACGTGTGCACATGTATCTAGAGTAGAACTCCAGACTGACAGTAATATCTGGATAGTACTGTACATGCCAGTCTGGAGTCGTACTCTAGGTATATGTGTACACGTTGCCAACGTCTTATGGTATCTAGGTTTTACATGATATCAAGGGAACATCAAATACCTTAACACTACAGTAATATCCATTAATTGGATCATTAGTATTATCTCGTAAGTGTACGGTCATCGGACTGGTCGTCGCCCGATTTTCCGTACGGTGCCACGGCCCGTGGTCGGAATCTCACCGCTACGACGACACGGCGTTTAACGGTCGAACATGAGTTTTTTGAGGTCGAGACTCGGAATCGTCTGTAGACGACTTAGGGTCTCGATAACATCGGTTTAAAAACGTGTACTTACGAGTTTATATACCCGCGATTTCTTATTTCAATATTAATATATTGTTTTACTGTCAATTGTTCATCTCTTCTACTCATAGTCAAGATATTTTTCTTGAAAAAAGAAACATTTTTCTTTCTCCATATCGTCACTTTTAGGTAATATCCCTTCAAATACGAATAACTTCTTCTGGTAAAATAATCCGCTGGTGAATGTAGATTGATTCATTATCCCAATAGAAAAATCTGTTATTGGTAGTTTGCTTAAAAAAAAGTTCCCGTTCACTTCACCGTTATTACCCTCCAGTAAAAAAATGGCTGCCATAGTACGGCCGCTATGTTATACATGTAATAGACCGTTCAATGTTCATCAATTGGCACGTATGGATGGTGATGAGAACGTAAATAAACGCCAAATAGCTATTACAAGGTGTGATGAGTTTGATCATCCCCCTTTACATCTTGATGATAATTCAAGGTTATGTATGAACAGTAATGCGTCAATTATTGATGAAATGGCTATGATCGAGATAGATCCTACTTGTCTACGATTAAATGTCTTGACTCAAACAGCATCCCACACTTGCGTCATTTGTAATGCTCAAAATAATGTACGAAGATTATCAATACAATGCAGAGTTCAGGTCTTCATAGAAACAAATATCTATATACCGGATAATGTGAGGAGTTGTGAAAATCATTTGGATGAAAATGGCTTTTTTCGAAAATATTATTATCTGCACTACGATTTATCAACAGACCTTATGTTATCAAGGGTCCACAGTTGCAAGTTTTTTTACAGCAACTGAGAAACATGGGTGCAAATACAAGAGGTATAGATGAAAATCACTTAACTGATGAGGAATTTCAGTGTATAGCACCAATCAATAAACAGCAGTTTGAAGAACTTTTTACTTATTGTGATCCTGTACTTCAAAATGGAAAACTAAGATATGTCAGTAGAAAGGATTTGTTGGTCTTCTTGTGCAAGATAACAAAGAGGTTGAGTGACGATTTTCTCAAAATTATTTTTGATTATCCTAGTAGACAAACTGTCAGTTCTGTTGTGGCTTATGTTAGGACATCTTTATTACAGAGATTCGTCCCGACTAACATTGGACTCGAATCAATAACAAGACAAGAGTTTATTATGCAGCGTGTTTGCAAATGAACTGTATAATCCTCAAGCCGAAGAACCAAGAGCTATCGCTGTGATTGACAGTATCTACGCGTATATACATAAAAGTAACAATTTTCGGGTATTGCGTCAATCCTATTCTTAAAAAATAGGATTACAAAAATAGGTTCACAAAAATCTCTTTAAACCAACTTTAGTTGTAACTCCCGATGGTTACATTCTAACGATGTTTGGTCCCTATTTCTCTAATGCTCAGAATAATGATGCCCAAATCCTCCGTCAAGAGTTCGAGAGAGATGCAGAAACATTACAAGGCATTACACTGGTTTCAAAATGGTGACATCGTTTTGGTGAATAGAGGTTATCGTGATGCAATACCCTTACTCCAGCGTTTAGGCATTAATCACAAGATGCCTGCACTGCTTGAACACGGACAAAGGCAACTTCTGACGCAAGATGCGAATGATTCACATATTGTCACAAAAAATCGTTAGGTAGTCGAAGCACGGAATGGCCACTTGAGGTCAGTTTTCAAGTTCTTAGCACAAACAATAAATCTGCAGCACACAAAAAACCTTAATGGATTCTATCGCATAGCTGGAGCTATACTAAACAGGTATCATCTTATTATCCAAATGCAAGATGCAGATCCTCAGTTTACTAGAGAAATGTTACAGAGATCAACAACTCCTAATGTCGTACAAGCGAGAGTAGAGGTAGATAACTTGTGCCTAAGAAATGGCCAATGGAGACGGCTCAATTATTGTGACGTGGCAGATTTTCCTATACTTGATTTGAATTACCTGAAAGATTTGACTGTGGGTATTTATCAAATAAATCTAGCACCTTCATATATCCAAGATAAGCTACTAAAGGATACTAATGATGAGGAATTTCAACTTGATCAACGAGCCAGGTTTTCTGAGAATTAGGTTGTATTCCAGATTTCGTAATGCAACAAGACATGAGATCTTCATTTCATACGAGATCGATAATAGGGATGATGAGAATGCTGCTGACAATCCTAATGAGCCAATTAATGGATATTATTGTACGTGTCAGTCTGGAGCTCGTACTCTAGGTACATATGCACACATTGCCAGCGTTTTATGGTACCTAGGTTTTGCACGACATCAGGGAAATATCAAATACACCCTGACCCGTCATTGCTCAATACCACATTGGATGCCGCAGACCTAGAACTTCCAGATAATCCTCGGAATATTGAGATTATTGATGAATAATGTGCGCGCGCACACCACACACACACACACACACACACACACACACACACACACACACACAGTAGAGAGGGTTTAGAGTCATAAAATATTGCGAGAGTGACGAATCATGGGGTTCTTATCTCTTCTGACACACACACACACACACACAAACAAACAAACAAGCAAGCACCCACTTTAATCGTAAGCATCATCGTACATCGACATCGACTGCACCCGCACTACACTGCAATAAGATACGAAAAGTCCAACTTTGGAGTGCTGTATCTCGAAAACTACCCGTGATCGGACTTTAGGGCCATGGGCACTTTTGTTCTACGTGTTGAGAACTACACATATCAAATTTAAAAAAAATTAGCCGAAAGCCATTTCCCATAAGTATGCTGCTCGATCCTTTATCTAAACCCAATACTTACAAGGCATTCAGCCTAATAAGAAGTGCCAGCCTCAAGACAAATGGATTGCAAACAAAAACCCCGTACGAAATCAACGAATTCACACACACACACACACACACACACACACACATCTGGTGTATATTATGATACAAGGATACAACTACACCAAATAGCTTCAACATGGAAAATATCAAAATGGATATATATACAATAGACATTCGGCATAACCAAATACAAGGGTACCTTGACAACACAGAAAGAATTTGTAACCAACAAAAGAAGACAAGCACCATATGGCAAATGTGCGATAACTTACGTGAAGTAGTACAGAAGAATCTGGATCGTATGCAGAACATGACGGAAATAATACATAGCATATACAAAACTCCGACGTACGCAAAACGAGAAATAATAGACGGAATAGGTACAGTAGCAAAATCACTTTTCGGTGTAATGGACGCAAACAATGAGAAAACAATAAACGAACAATTAGATCTATTAGAAAGTAAACAAGAAACTTTGCAACATGCGGTAACGAATCAATTAAAAATTATTAATACAACAGTCCACCACCTAGACAACCTCAAAAAAACATTGGACACTAATAAAAAAATAATATGGAATAGCATAACGCAGCTCTATACGGGCGAAGCCGGACTCACACTAAGACAACAAATAGACGAACACTTTACTATACTCAACACTTTACTTGACAACTTAATACGCGATTAGGATGACAATCAATTATCTAGATAAAATCAAGGAACTTACCCACAAAATTAACACCGATAGACAGCATCGTATCTCAACTACAGGAAATATCAATTCATATACCAAAAGGCACACACTTCCCGTTTACACTTAGGAAAGGAAACTGGTTAGAAATAAAGAAATTCTGCACAATTAGTGAATATTATAGAGATAAAAATATTTTTATTGTTTTAAACTTACCTCTTATAACTTATCCTATGTATGAAATAATACACATACACCCTTTTCCTGTACATAGTCACAATAACATTTTTGCATTAACCGAGATTACGCACACCAAAATCGCAATTAGTCAAGAGACAAACACATATCTAATATTACATGAAAACGAATTAGCGGAATGTATAAAATTTAAGAATCAGTATACTTGCCCACAAAGAAACACGATATTTAGAATTAATACAGAATCACCGTGTGAAATTCAAATGTATATAACATTAAGGAGTATAAAAAACTGCCATACAAAATATATTTCAGTTAACCATATCCTTATAATTGCTTTAACACAGAAAAATGCATGGTTATGTTCCACCCGTAGCGAGCAAACTGTTCACATTTAATGTCGGGAAAAGTATTTTATAAAATAATTAACAAAACAGAAATTATAAACATTAGAGATCAATGTAGACTAACGGTTGAAGATATTATATTATAAGCGCGAGGAATCATAAGAAACACTTTAATACAAACACATATACCGGAATACAATATAACATTAGAACAAGAATAAACATAATTAAAAATAAAAACGAAATACTGCATGTGAAACCGAGCAAAATAATACAAAATCTGTTGGAATTAGCGGAACTTAGTAATAAGATAACACAAATATATCATAATTTAGAAAATAGATCGAATTCCTTGACGTATTATAAAAACATAATATATACAACAGCACTAAGCAGAATAACCATAGTAATAGTAATTATACTTGCAATATTCACAATAAGAAAAATAAAAAAGGGAAGAGACCCACCAGTCATAATAGAATGCAATAGCCAACGAAATATAAGAACAAGTTCTAGACCTACAATACCCACAATTCTTGCGCTAGCACGCAGACACAGTTTATACGCATAAGATAGAAATAGTACATGATTGTAACCACATTTATATACGGGAAAACAAATTTTGTAACACGAACACGTAAAGTAAATAATAAAGTATAATAAGTGCAAACGATTATAACCATAATTGTAAACGGGAAAAAAATATACATAGTATAAGATTGCGAAAACCACGCTAGGCACTCCGTTTTCTTTTCCCATGGGGGAAGGGATGTTATAATCGCGAATATTATTAACGCTGCCGAAACGCTTCATGAGGAACCGTTTCGACTGCGCTACAACAAGGAAGTGGATGTGCAAGTGCTGCGCTAAGCACCACTTTGCACATTCCGCATTTCGGACCTCGAATCGAAACACACCGAATTATCACTAAATATGGTAATCTCCTTGTCGCCAGGCACCCCCTCCGACAAGACTAAACAATATTATAAAAGAGCGGAGAAGACCGCCCGCGATAAGACTTAACACCTCGGTCTCTCGCCCGTGACATACATACCCGACACGCAGCTTGCGCATTACTATAAGATTTCGGGAGTAGTAATTAAACACGTCTAGTACGATTTATAATAAAGCCTTTTTATATATAATACAATTAGTGGCTACAGACTTTTATTAAATCCTGCCTATTGCCACACACTCTGCTGCTCCCGTAACACCAATTCCGAACTCTTTTCGCGTTCCGGCAACACGGGGCACGACAGCGTATTCGCGAACGGAAGTCTGCCAGGAGCTGGTTTAAACAGTGTCGGTGTCACGTATTCGTGCACCGACGGCAAAATGATTCCTGTCGCGTGTTCGCGAGCAGAAATCTGCTAGGAGCGATCTTTGAAACAATGTCGATCAGTATCACTGTATCGATCAGTATGTCAATCACGTATCCGTGAGTCGACGGTGGAGTGATTCCTGTCGCGTATTCGTGAACTGAAATCCACCAGGAATCGGTTCGAGAAGAGGTTCGGATCGTATTCGGATCTTTCGGATAATCGGAATTTGATTCGGTTCTCTCGGAAGAGCGGTGGATCAGAATCTGAGTCGATCTAAGGTTCGCGGTGCTTTATATTTGCGAATCACGCTTGATTCGCTATGTGCCGTGGATGTTCGGCGGTCTTGTTGTTTTCGTTCTAGAGGACGCGGTGTCCTCTTGTGTTTCGCTGTCGCGTTGTTGTTACGCGATATTTAGTAACGCCATGCATTTTGAAGCTTTACAACGCATTTGATAAAAATCATACGCATGCGCACCGATCCCCTATTTATCTATCCTCCTCCTCCTCCGCGACTAGACTACTATTGTACAAGGTGTCTCGGCTACATACATCTCATTACGTCGGGTTGCCTGCCTCTAGGAGTGTGCCCAGGCGCGCATTTGGCCGGTAATACACGTGTCGGTATAATCACTCGCGTATCTTTGCAATGAAATTGCAGTTCATTAGTCGTCACGCTGTCAACGGCTTTGCATAATAAGTCAAAAAATATTATATTTATAAAATATTGTAATGTTTAAATGTGTGTTTAAATGGTTGAAGATTTAAATGTTACAGAAACGCAGTACGGATGCGTTCTTTTAATCGTTCTTTTAATCGAAAATATGAATCGACTGAATAATTGTAAACATAACAGACTGTAGTTTGCAGTCTGTTATGTTTACAATTATTCAGTCTCGGCGAACGACGCACGCATTATCGCGACGCGTGCAAGTGTCTAAATTGATCCTTGAAGTTTGAACTTGCAGAATTAATATAAAACGCAATTTCGATACGGATATAACGTAGGACATTGGGCGCAGGACACAAATAAACAAGTATTAACATTGAAATTTTTATATTAATGATTTATTTATTTATTTATTTATTTATAGGATATATTCGAAGTATCTCCCACCGTTATCCTCACAAAACAGTACGTCGCACCAAACTTTCTCTTACTCTACGTAATGTATGGGGTGTTATTCGTAAATATGCATTTTGTATGCGTTTAATTAGATCATGTCTGATATTAATAACATATCTACTAGTTCTTTATTTCTATATCGCTGTCCATGCTCCATTCTTCAATATTGCACAAACGTCGTAACGCCGAACAACGATATTCGTTTGTTAACCCGTCTTTTGTTTCTCGCTCACCAGCATTACGACGATATTGTAGAGCTGCGGTTCAAACGTGTCATTCCATCGTTTGTGCAATATTGAATAATGGAGCATGGACAGCGATATGGAAATAAAGAACTAGTAGATATGTTATTAATTTTTGGTAAGTGTCAAAAAAACCAAAAACGAGCCGCTGCCCTATATGCGGAACGTTTCCCTGATAGGAAGCACCCGGGACACGGCTATTTTCGCAATTTACACACAAGATTATGCGAACATTGCACATTGCATGCCTCAACAAAGCGACAGCATTTGCCAGCAAAACCAAGAGTATTAATTGATGAGGTGAAGACGGCACTGGAAAATGAGCCGCACACTAGTACACGAGCCATTGGGCGTGGTCTACAATTAAATCATAGAAAGGTGCACAGAATGATTAAAAAAGACCTTAAGTGGCACCCATTCAAAAGGCATATCAGTCAACGATTGTTTCCTTCTGATTTTCCTCGTCGTGAAGCATTTTGTGATTGGATATTAGACATGGTAAGTGTATGAGTGATTGGGATAAAACATGCAATAAACATGCAATAAGCGTATTATTTTATTCATGCCATTCATCTTTCAGATTGACCTTGAGAACATGGAAAATGATTTTTTTTAAGGAAAATTTTGTGGACGGATGAATGTGTATTTCACAGTGACGGAAACATTAATAGACATAATGAACACCATTATGCAGAAAAGAATCCTCATTGTAAAAAAATCATTCATGTCCAGAGGAAATATTCGATAAATGTTTGGACAGACATATTGGATAATAGGATTATTGGCTCGTATTTCTTTCCTGAAAATTTTAATATTAATGGCAAAATTTATGCTAATTTCCTGGATAACCTTACATGGCTTATTAGAAGACATGCCTTTAATTGTAAGAAGTGAAATGATTTTTCAGCAAGACGGTTATCCCGCCCATACATCCATTGTCACCCGTGCTGTCCTAAATCGTAAATTTCCCAATAAATGGATTGGGATTTACAGCGATTTCCAGGATTGGCCGCCGCGACCTTCGGATCTTACCCCATTAGATTTTTTCCTTTGGGGTTATTTGAAAGACCAAATATACCAAACACTGCCAGAGAATAGAGATGATTTAATTAATCGCATACAAAATGCATGTTTACAAATAACACCCCAAACATTACGTAGAGTAAGAGAAAGTTTTGTAGACATGCTATTTTATGTGAGGATAACGGTGAGGGATACTTCGAACATATCCTATGAATAAATAAATCATATTAATATAAA
>NW_022639666.1:63055-63889 GCF_010583005.1 Odontomachus brunneus | reverse complement strand
ATTAAAAAAACATTTTTTTAACGTTTGGAAAAATGTTTCGTTTTTTAATAGAAGTTTGACATTCATTAAATATTAAAAAAAATTTAACATATTTCCAATTCGTTAAGGAAAACATTTCTTAGTAAAAAAAAGGAATTTACCCAGACAGCACACAATATTTATGATAAAGATTTATAAATATTTAGGTCGAATTATTTTATTTAAATATAGAAACATAAAGAAACATAAAAAAACATAAAAATATATAATATAAAGGAAAAGGGTCAAAATCTTTATTTGAAATTTATTAAAATTTATTAAAATGTAGGTTAAATATGTTATACAATATTCATAGTAAACAAAAAATAAATATTTGTAGTAATATTTTGTAAATATTTCTATAAATAGAATATATAAAAAAAATATATATAAATATATATTATTAATATATATAAATATATATATTATAAAAAATGTAACGGCCTTGCGTTACGTGCGGGATAGTCTTAGCCGGTGTGGTTCGGGTTTCGTGTGTGAAATGAAAACCAGTGGTATAGGTGATAATAATGTGGAACTATATTCTAATTTCGAGTCTATTTACAATTATTTACAGGCGACGTTACGCCGTTGGCGCGTGGTCGCGTTTTTGCTCTCGTCGGGAGCCGTTGTTGTCGTCTCGCGATCAGCTGCGAGCGTCGAGGCGCGCGAGCGTCAGGCGGGACGCGGTAGGAATTGTTTCCGGATACACTATTGTTCGGCGTTCGGAGTTCGTTGCCTCATCGGCTTTAATCTGTTTATCTATCCTGATCTTTCCTTGCTGGTTTAAAGGCGCTCGTTGTCGCCGTTATCTTACGC
>NW_022639666.1:62559-62773 GCF_010583005.1 Odontomachus brunneus | reverse complement strand
CCGTTATCTTACGCCCTGTATGCGTTCGCGATCGTAGGTGTTAGCGGCGTAGCGTGAGGAGGACAAGGATGCCAACGTCGCGTATCCACTTTGGTCGACGGAGCGAGGTACAGATAGGAAGCCGACGTCGCGTATCCACTTCGGTCGGTAGAGCGGTATCGGAGAAAGGATGTCGACGTCGCGTATCCACCTTGGTCGACAGAGCGGTGTATGG
>NW_022639666.1:59930-62251 GCF_010583005.1 Odontomachus brunneus | reverse complement strand
AACCGACGTCGCGTATCTACTTCGGTCGGTAGAGCGGTATCGGAGAAAGGATGTCGACGTCGCGTATCCACTTCGGTCGACAGAATGTCTAGGATCTCTAGGAGTTTTGAGTTCTGGTCGGTCGTACGTCTGAGAAGAGCCTTCCGATCAATCTCTCTCGATATCAATTTTGTGTCGGCTTTTATACTAAATTATAACAAACAGTTCGACTATTTGTTGACCTTGCGGTTATTCCGCTCGCGGTTGTTCGGCGTTTTCTTGTTAGTATTACCGCTATTGTTTCGGCCGTCGTGACGATTCCCGAATCGTCACAATTTCAATTTTAATACTTGTCTATTTGTATCCTGCGCCCAATGTCCTACGTTATATCCGTGTCGAAATTGTGTTTTATATTAATTCTGCAAGTTCAAACTTCAAGGATCAATTTAGACACCTGCACGCGTCGCGATAATGCGTGAGTCGTTCGCCGAGACTAAATAATTGTAAACACAACAGACTGCACTTTGCAGTCTGTTATATTTACAATTATTCAGGCTATTCATACTTTCGATTAAAAGAACGCATCTACTGCGTACTGCGTTCTGTAACATTTAAACCTTCAACCATTTAAACACACATTTAAACATTACAATATTTTATAAATATAAAATTTTTCGGCTTTTTATGCAAAGCCGTCGACAGCGTGACCACTAGTGCACTGCAATTCCGTTGCAAAGATACGCGAGTAATTATATCGACGCATCTTGTATTACCGGCCCGACGTGCGCCTGGGCGCGCTCCTAGAGGCAACCCGTCGTAATGAGATGTATGTAGCTGAGACACCCTGTATACTCGATCGCGTGCGGGGACGCAACAGAGAGCCAGAGAAAAAGATGTATATCATTCCGTACGTGAATAAACGTGATATTCTCGATTTAACTACCGAACAGTTGGAATATATTCCGAAGATCGTTCTGGTGCGCGACTTTTCCAAATACATCGATCGGCTGTGGGACAAGTTGTCCGCACATCTGAGAGCAGATCGGGAAATTCAAGGTTATCGAATCTGTTTCACGCACTACAATCGTTCGTGGATGCGAACGCACATAGATGGGCCTGCGCCTTTCGTGAAACATTGCAACGGATGTCAACAGGAGGAATGGAAACGCGCCGAGGCACTGGATTCCTCAACAGTGCGATAAATGCGCTTCCGTTCGAACTGCACATTCCCGAATATCAATTTTGCGGACTCGATATTCGTTTGAGGAAGTGATTGACGCGCGACGATTCCGGCATCAATCCGTTAGACGCTGCGTGTCGCAGACATGATATCGCCTATTTTCAGAGCAACGATCTTCGCGATCGACTCGCGACCGATCAAGGAAGAGCCAGTGATGCGAGACTCGGCAAGCGACTCGCCGCAACAACTGTATGGGGTACTATGAAGGAGAAAACCAAATTGGGCATAGGCGCTGGTGGCAGAAGAAAAAAAAAAGGACGACGACGACGACGAAGAGAACGAGGAGAACGTTGCCATTAGCGAAACGAGGAAGCTTATTACCGTTTCTCCCAATACTAGATACACTCGGATCATTAATCGGTGGCACGGCTGGCGTGGCAAAGGCGATAAACGACAGCAAGAGTGCACGTCAATTGTAGGAGTTGCAACGACACAATCGCGCCATGGAGGGTCGTGGTCTTTATCTCGCGCCGTACCGCAGACAAGGCGCGTGTGCGAGAAAAACGAGGAAAGAAATATCGTGCAACGAAAAAAATAAGAAAAGAAAACTTGGAACGAGACACTGACGACAACCTTTCGGCTGCCCTTGTCCGGCGTGACCACGAACACACGTCCGCACGTCCGACGTTAAATGCGTCCGCACGCTGCCTGCAAATACCAAATTTCAGGGGCGTTTTCATGCGCGATGCATTGCCGCGAAAACCACTGCGTAACAAGTGCATTATTGTGAATCTCGATTCCACGTCACCGGGCACGCACTGAGTCGCTTGCGCCAAGAACGGCGATCGAATCTCTTTCGACAGTTTCGGAAATCTCAAACCTCCGCTCGATATCAGGAAATATCTCGGACCCAATCTCGTGAGCCTGTCGTATAATTAGCGTTGCTAGTCGATTTCACGATGAAATTGTAAATACACTTGAACGCAATTGCTTTGATCAAGCGTTTGATAAGGATGATAGTTATCATCCTTATCAAACTCCCGATCAAAGCAATTGCGTTCAACTGTGTTTACAATTTCTTCGTGAAATCGACTAGCAACTCTTCGAGACGAAATTGCTCTCTCTCTCTCTCTCTCTCTCTCTCTCTCTCTCTCTCTCTCTC
>NW_022639666.1:57534-58198 GCF_010583005.1 Odontomachus brunneus | reverse complement strand
TCTCTCTCTCTCTCTCTCTCTCTCTCTCTCTCTCTCTCTCTCTCACACATCGCCATCATGTCGATGATGTTAATAATTTTGGAAAACAGTAGCATACTAACTGCGAATTATTTTCTCCCATTGAATCTGAGCGACGGCGATTACGAATTGGAATTGATGAATTTAAAAACGTACAACACAATACCAAACGTTACAACGGCAAACAATTTTTATATCGACGACGACGAATCTATCGCAATTCCCATGGGTTCGTATGAATTCATCGATATCGAGAGATCTGAAATATCGATATCGTCGATGTATGAAATCGGCCATTCGACAACGAAAAGAGATCGAGAAGAAGAAAAGAGAGCGAAAAGTTAAACGAATACGACAGCTATTATTATGTGTACAATACAGGTGACGATGAGGAAACGTCAGTGAACGAATGAGGATCGCTCGATCGTTCTTTGCGCGAACGAATACACCATGAGAAGCGAGATTTTGTGCGCCTGTGGAATAGATTTCACAAAACCGAATAACATTGGTGTTAAAAATAACATTAAGTCTAAATTTGTTTCGCGTGTTATACGCACCATATATTGTAATTTATCGTAATGCAGTGGGAGATTCTTTATTTATGTTACGATACTTCATGCCGGACCACGTGACCCTCCCCCCCCCC
>NW_022639666.1:55197-57477 GCF_010583005.1 Odontomachus brunneus | reverse complement strand
CCCCCCCCCCTTTTTAGTTAGTTCCTACGCCGGTCGATGCCCCGCAGTTCTGTGTATGAGTGGGTCAGTTCGCCTCGGGCATCAGACAACAGCTCTCTTGTATAAATATATTTATCTCGATACGTAGACTGTATCATTATTCCACGCATAACCCAATAGGTTATAGGACCAGCGTGCAGAATCGTAAAGAACGGTTAATAACGATATACACGGAGTGAAGTGCCCGACACTGCGATCTTTTTTCTTGTGTTCTTTCGCATTCTTTGTGTCGTGAATCGAGACGGCGAGCTCAAGTACGGACTCAATTGATCTGAAGTCGGTTGTGCGATTCGATCGATCCAATTTTCAAGTGTAGAAATTCCAAATACGTGCCATATTTACGACTACTGGCCTCCTAAAATTAGTCGAGGGAACGGAGATAAAACCACAACGGAGGCAGGTTATGACGCATAAAACGCGCACAACGCTTGAGCGATGTGTTATGTCTCATCGTCAATGGATTATAAACAACTCTAAACCCTTATAACGTGTTGAACGGCTGCTGAAATGTGGGTAAAATTGAGTGCCATACATGAATAGAAAAGCGCGGCGGACAAGCTGACATTGATGTCTCGTTTCCACGATCTCAAGAGAGCGCCAAACGATACTGGTTTACAGCACGTGGCAAGGATTGAAAACATGGCAAACCATAATGTCCAAGATTTTGAGCACTCCACCTCAAAAATTCGGTCCACTAGTGACGGTACGGGATAACGTCAGCGAGGAAGAACAGACTCAAACGAAACTCATCGAGCGTTTCATTAAGGAGGAAGCAAGACTTGCCGCCATGGACGACACGACAAGCACTTCAGCAGCGATGACAGCGCAGCAGAAGCGATTCAAGGGAAATCAACGTGGAACGACAAACCCCAAATCGAACGTCAAAAAAGTTCAGTTTAACCTCAAAACGAAGAAAAATGTCGTGTGCTATTTTTGTAAGAAACGCGGTCACATTTTGAGATATTGTCTCAAAAGAAAAGACGCATCTAAAAATAATAAAAAGGGTTCAGAAAATTCAAACGTAGAAATTTCTGCGGATGTAAGCGCGTTTATTGCTTTGGAAGCAAAAATGATTACAGATTTATCTAGATCGTGACATTAAAAATATTTGGTTTTTTATTCAGGTACTTCGAAATGCATGACATTCCGACGCGAATGGCTATATGATTTTCATGAAGTTACAAAGAATCCGTCAGTTTAGGTGATAGCACACTATGCGAAGTTAAAGATTATGGATCAATAGCTATAAAAATATTTATCAATGGCGAACGAAAAGCTCGAAGATATACTCTACATTACCAACTTTACACGAAAATATATTTTTAACTGGCGCGTGTACGAATATAAAGAATATTCTATTGCTTTTCATGAGAAGTCAGATAAAAGAATCCAATATCTTAAAAATTCGTGGTATTCGACATGATAATAAATTATACCGCTTATTGTTAGAAACAATAATAATTAGTAATGTGAATGTTATCGAGGAAAACGCATTCGAAACAACGCATTCTGGCACAAACGTTTCGGGCGCATTAATGATAAGTGTTTACGAAAAATGGTCGAAGAGAAACTCATAACCGGAATAAAACCGTGCAGCTTTAATAAATGCTTTTGTGAGGATTGCGTGCTTGGAAAACAACACAGACTACCCTTTAAAAACGCGAGTAATAGAATGAGTAAAATCGGTGATTTCCCACATAACATTAGATATCCTATATATATACATAAAGGATTCATGATGTGAAAAAAGTATCCTGCATATACACTGCATATACATTTCATATACATGAGATGAATATGCATGACGGAACCATTACTGTATATACTCGTACATAGCATATTATTTTATGGCTTCAATATGTATACACTGTACTGTTCATACACTGCATATACACTTCATATACATGAGATAAATATACATGACGGAACTATTACTGCATATACATAGCATATACATTCATGACTTCGATACATATACAGTGTGTCCCATAAGTTCGGCAACGGCAAGAAAACTCGGCAGGGGAGCATTTTAGAGAAAAATGTTTGGAATAAAAGTTGTAAGGCTTAAAAAGTCACATTTAATAACAGTAGTTATTTGACCTAAGATGACGTCGCCAAGGTCAGGACAAGGTCAACTTTGCTTTTTTAAATAGAAATACATATTTTTTATTACGGGATTTTATTCTACGTAAAAAAGCAAACAACTTTTGCTTGAAAAAATTTTTTATACGACCTCTATTT
>NW_022639666.1:54901-55164 GCF_010583005.1 Odontomachus brunneus | reverse complement strand
GCCTTACAACTTTTATTGGAAACATTTTTCTCTAAAATGCTCCCCCGCCGAGTTTTCTTGCCGTTGCCGAACTTATGGGACACACTGTATACTATATTGTTCATACATTGCATATACACTTCATATACACGAGATGAATATACATGAGAGAACCATTACTGCATATATATAGCATATACATTCATGGCTTCAATATATATATATATATATATATATATATATATATATATATATATATATATATATATATATATATATATATA
>NW_022639666.1:54345-54851 GCF_010583005.1 Odontomachus brunneus | reverse complement strand
GGTGGGCCATTTTAATCTCCCCACCTGAATTTCTCGTAATCTAAGTCAGATAGAGAAAAATGGTCCAGACAAAAGTAGAAGGGGACAGAGGGGGTCACGTAATGGTACCAAGGACCTTGACCTTGAACTCGATTTTCAAGGTTATTTCAAGGTCAAAGTGATTTTTTTAAATGGGAACACCTATTTTTGACCCAGGATTTGAAAAGAGCGGGAAATGTTACGTTCAAAATGATATGTTAATCAAGGTCATGGCGAGGTCGAATGAAGGTCAGGTTTGCGAATTTTGATTTCCCAATTGAATATATCGGAACCTAAGCCAAATACGTAAAATTGGTTCAGACAAATGTTAAAGGGGGCCGAGGGGGTCACCTATCTGTACTCTGATCTTGACCTTGAACTCAATTTTCAAGGTTATTTCAAGGTCATCGTGATTTTTCAAGATGGGAATCACTATTTTCGAGGGTTTCTTTAACTGTATTAACCTTACTTTTAGCGCTACCCAGAAA
>NW_022639666.1:51294-53895 GCF_010583005.1 Odontomachus brunneus | reverse complement strand
AATCGTACTTTATGACTATGAAAAATCAAATTGATGTAACAACTAAACAAAGTATATTTTTATGAGAGAGATATTCAAAATATTCATGAGACATGAACGTACTAAGGATTTTTAATATTCATTGTTTTTTTCGCATTCATTATGGAGTCGCAGTCTTTACTTGGATATGGGTTATGGGTTGGGTTATGGTTATTGGTCCGATTATCGTTATGGGTTCGTTTTGGATTATGGGTTGCGTTGGGTTATGGTTTAAGTTATTAGTTAGTACGATACTTACGCATGCGCAGTAATAATTATTTTTTTGAGGAAAATGTTAATAGGCATACCTATTTCTGGGTAGCGCTAAAAGTAAGGTTAATACAGTTAAAGAAACCCTCGAAAATAGTGATTCCCATTTTGAAAAATCACTATGACCTTGAAATAACCTTGAAAATCGAGTTCAAGGTCAAGATCAGAGTACAGATAGGTGACCCCCTCGGCCCCCTTTAACATTTGTCTGAACCAATTTTACGTATTTGGCTTAGGTTCCGATATATTCAATTGGGAAATCAAAATTCGCAAACCTGACCTTCATTCGACCTTGCCATGACCTTGATTAACATATCATTTTGAACGTAAAATTTCCCGCTCTTTTCAAATCCGGGGTCAAAAATAGGTGTTCCCATTTAAAAAAATCACTTTGACCTTGAAATAACCTTGAAAATCGAGTTCAAGGTCAAGGTCCTTGGTACCATTACGTGACCCCCTCTGTTCCCTTCTACTTTTGTCTGGATCATTTTTCTCTATCTGACTTAGATTACGAGAAATTCAGGTGGGGAGATTAAAATGGCCCACCGTATATATATACCGTATTGTTCATACATTGCATATACGAGGGCTGCTCCGTAAGTTTTGCGATTTGGCAACACTGGCGTTGCTAGGTAAAATCTAATCTTACCATCAAAAAGTTTGACAGTTTGGAAGATATTTTTACTCGAAACGTTTTGTCGTACGGAGGCTACTTGTATTGTTTACAGTGACTTGAAAATTGTGTCTCAGCAAAAAAATGGAATTAACACGAAAACACTTTTGTGCGATGATTTTTTACGACTTTCGACGTGGTTAATCGAGACAAGAGTGCATCGATCAATTTGCTTCCACTTTTGGCAATGAAGCACTACACAAGGCCACTATTTGTCGCTGGTTTAATGAATTCAATCGTGGTCGTAGTTCGCTCACCGACGAACCTCGCGAAGGTCGTCCAAAATCAGCTGCTGTGCCAGAAAACATCGATGCTGTGCGTGAATTGATAATGCAAGATCGACATGTGACATACCGTGAGATTCAGGCATCCCTGGATGTTGGTATGAATTGCATACAAACGATATTGCATGAACATTTGGCCGTAAAAAAAATTTGTTCACGTTGGATCCCGCATAATTTGACAATTGCTCAAAAAAAGGATCGTGTAAATTGGTGCCAAAAAATGCTGAAGAAATTCGATCGAGGTACACGCACCGGTGTTAATGCCGTCCGAATATCCGTGTGACTCGCACACGATAACGCGTCACTCATCACTGCTGCGTGTAGGTGAGCCAGGAGCAGCACGGAGTGGCGGAGGGAGCTAGCGGTATACGATCGTCGGACTCTTGGAGAGGGAATAGTGGTGGGAGTCGCGGCGATCTTCCATCCTCTATCGCAAACGTAAGAACGAGAGAAATAGCATTATAAGACGTCTGGACAGAAATGCCGTCCTAAAATACGTGTGACACACACTAAGAAAACGCTTGACTCACACTGTCTCGTCTATACGTGAGCAATACGCGGTGTCCCGACGACTGTTTCGCTCGCTCGAACGTTCATGCATTTTTCATTGTTAGCAAGGAAATTACTGTAATGTAAAAATCTTGGGGAAAGGTTTTTAGGAGGCTTTGACAAATGCTTCTTAATAGCTACTCTTGAAAAAAAAATAAATATTAGATTTATTTTAATATAGAATTCTGAACCAACATAGAATATGTTGCAACAATATAACGTTTGTGTAGGTTGTCGATCGAAGAAGAGTATTTTTAATTTTATTGTTGCATAAACACGCGAGATATAATTGTTTCATATTTTATGCGTTCGAGTATCGTTCCATCGTTATAAAATTTGGTGACTCTAAGGGCCGATTTTTGCGCCTGTTTCAAATAATTATTGTTCCTTATTACTATGGATACAAAAATTAGGTAGTCGATCATGCGAGAGAAGTCTGGGAAGAACTTCGGCTTCGACCCGACTTTCTCGCGAACTTGATTGATTCGATACCTAATCGATTCAATCAAGTTATCGACCGTGCCGGATATTGGACTGACTATCGACTATCGACCTCAACTGCTTTGACACAAAAATCGGCCCTTCTCAGGGCCACCAAATTTTATAACGATGGAACGATACTCGAACGCATAAAATATGAAATAATTATATCTCGCGTGTTTATGCAACAATAAAATTAAAAATACTCTTCTTCGATCGACAACCTACACAAACGTTATATTGTTGCAACATATTCTATGTTGGTTCAGAATTCTATATTAAAATAAATCTAATATTTATTTTTTTTTTCAAGAAGAAGCATTATGA
>NW_022639666.1:50080-51216 GCF_010583005.1 Odontomachus brunneus | reverse complement strand
TCGTCGGGACACCGCGTATTGCTCACGTATAGACGAGACAGTGTGAGTCAAGCGTTTTCTTAGTGTGTGTCACACGTATTTTAGGACGGCATTTCTGTCCAGACGTCTTATAATGCTATTTCTCTCGTTCTTACGTTTGCGATAGAGGATGGAAGATCGCCGCGACTCCCACCACTATTCCCTCTCCAAGCGTCCGACGATCGTATACCGCTAGCTCCCTCCGCCACTCCGTGCTGCTCATGGCTCACCTACACGCAGCAGTGATGAGTGACGCGTTATCGTGTGCGAGTCACACGGATATTCGGACGGCATTAACGCCGGTGCGTGTACGTCAAATGCCGTATATAACCTCTACATAGGTGACGAGTCATGGATCTATGCATATGAACCGGAAACTAAACAGCAGTCGACTGTGTGGGTCTTTCAAAGTGAACCTAACCCAACAAAAGTTGTTCGCGCTCGAAGCACTTCGAAACATGGTCGCCTATTTTTTTGGAAAAACTGGTCATGTGGTAACAGTACCCTTAGAGAAACGTAGAACGGTCAATTCTGAGTGGTACACAACCATTTGTTTGCCAAAAGTCTTCGGCCAAATAAGGAAATACAGCTCAAGACGACGAATCATTTTTCACCATGACAATACGAGCTCTCACACATCGGCTCAAACAACCGCCTATTTGACCGGTGAAAACATCGAATTAATGGGTCATCTACCGTACAGTCCTGATTTGGCATCCAATGACTTCTTTTTGTTCCCGAACATGAAGAATAAACTGCATGATCAACGATTTTCGACGCCAGAAGAAGCAGTTGATGAGTTTAAAACACATGTTTTGGAGTGTTGAGTATTAATTACTTTACCAACTATTAAATAAGTTTTGTAAACTAGACTTAAGAAGGACTGCGCACGCAACGCAGTGTAAGTGCGCCTTACGAGTATAAGTATGCGTAAAATGCGTCAGTTAATCAGTCAGTCAGTCAGTTAATCAGTAAGTCTGTTCGTCAGTAAGTCTGTTTGTCAAGTAAAAGAGCTGAGAAAGCTTGAAAAGCTATGCTAGATTGTATTTTATAAGGCTTGTTATACCATGAGTACGTGCATATATATATATATATATATATATATATATATATATATA
>NW_022639666.1:47346-50070 GCF_010583005.1 Odontomachus brunneus | reverse complement strand
TATATATATATATATATATATATATATATATATATATATATATATATATATATATATATATATATATATATATATATATATATATATATATATTACCATATAACCTCTTATGATTAACGTTTATCGGATATCAAGATTTTTCTTCTTTAATGGTATTAAATTTAAGTTATATATAATAATCTATTATAATTTATAATACTCAGTCCTCTGTATTTATTACATTTTTGTCTATTCTAAGCTAAGTTTAACAATAGAAGAATTTAAGAAAAGTAAAACAAAATTTTCTAGGATGCTTACAAATAAGTTAAATCGATTTTTAACACTAATTAATAGTAATCACAATTCTACATTTTCACAATATACATAATGATAATATTATAACTAATAATTGCCTGGAAAATACTGAAAATTATAATATTGATGAAAATGCAACAAGTCTCAATGAATTACAAACTTATAACAGTTTGAACAGTGTTAATAATAGTTATATACATATTAATATTATAGATAACAATGATAATACGACGATGCACGATAATACTAACAACTTAGCAAATGATATTAGACAAGATGATAGTAATATTAAAAATGACCTACCACTTGCTTCAAAAATAGCCAAATGGGCTATCGAAGAAAATATAACATTGTCAGCGTTAAAAAATTTACTTTCCATTATACGAGAAATACCTGGATGTGATAATATACCAAAAGATCCACGAACAATTCTGGGAACACCTAATGATATAATAGTAACACCTTTAGGTTGTGGAACATATTATTATTTTGGTATAGAAAAAACTTTCAATTCACTTTGTATGAATCACAAAATTAATATTCAACAAAATGAAGATTTTTTATTAGCTGTTAATATTGATGATTTGCCTATAAATAAAAGTACTAACAGCTCATTATGGCCTATCCTATGTTCTATTAAATTAATAAAAGTTCTTATGAATCAAGTATTTGTAGTTGCTCTATATCATGGTTCAGAAAAACCAAAACCTGTTAATGACTTTCTTAGAGATTTTGTGAATGAGTGTGTGCATCTCTCGAATAATGGGATATTTATAAATTGTGTTAGACATAACTTTCAAGTTTTAATGTTACTTTGTGACTCACCTGCTAAATCATTTGTTTTATCAATTAAAAATCACACAGGCTATTTTTCCTGTACAAAATGTGGTCAGGAAGGAGATATGTTTAACAATGTATTGTGTTTTATTGAAACTGAATGTTTTTGCAAGAGGACTGATATATCGTTTAGAACTATTGCTCAACCAGAACATTATACTGGTAGAAGTTTATTATTAGATATCCCAAATTTTAATATGATAGACAATGTGCCGATAGATTACATGCATAATGTCTTGTTAGGTGGTATGAAAAGATTGCTTTGCCATAAACGGTATGGATGGATTTTTGGCAAACCACCTTATAAACTACGAACTCGTGATAACTAAAATATCTGATAACCTTTTAAAAATGAAAAGATACATTCCTCGCGAGTTTTCTCGGAAAACGCGATCTATAATTGAATGTAAAAGATATAAAGCTACAGAAATTAGATTTTTATTATTATATACTGGTCCTCTAGTTTTAAAAAATATGCTTTTGCCCAAAGTTTATAATAATTTCATTACGTTAAGTCTTGCAAGTTCTATAATGATAAGTCCATATTATTCGAGATTAGAAAATTACATATTATATGCAAATGATTTAATGAAACATTTTATTCGCCAATCGATAAAAATTTATGGTCCAGATTTTATATCCCATAACATACATAACTTTCTACATCTAAGTGTCTGTGTAAAATTATATGGCTGCCTTAATAATTTTAGTACTTTTCCTTTTGAAAATTACATGCAGCAATTAAAAAAAAGTTTCGCAAATCTGCACAACCCTTACAACAAATTGTGCGTCGCATAATTGAAGAATATAATTATTCTCACTTGTCTAACAGTGCACATAAAGATTGTTCAATAAAATTTTTAATGGAACATTTCGATGGACCTTTAATAAATAATTGTACATCACCACAATATAAAAAGATACAGACAAATAATTAATATAAAGCGTCTCTCAATTAAAGTGACAGTGACGCAGTAGGTAAGGTGAACGACACAAGAATCAGCCCAAGTAACAGACTCACGTCAAAATGACGTAAAAAACTGGTCATAACTGGTCGAATGACGTCAAGTGACTAAATAACGATGTCTTTAAAACGTCTTCTTTGTGACATCTTAATGACGTTTCTGTATAACATCTCAAAAACGTATTATTGACGTTTAGAGACGTCATAAAACGTCATTAAGTCGTCTAAAATGTTGTCATCGATCTGTGACATTAGACTATCATTTTGACGATATTCTCACAATATTTTTGATTATTCCTTCGTTATTTTTTATTCTGAACTTACTTAAATTTGGATGTCATTTTGACGTGTCTGCTACCTGGGAGAGGCTCGAACCTCAGCAATGCCCGTACAGCACAGAAGCTTGCAGCAACATTGCTACAACGTTGCAAGATTGCATATTGCAGTGCAATGTTGCAGAGACTTTGCAGTGACATTAATTTGCAATATTACTTTAGCAATATTGCAGTAATATTTAAAAAAATATTACGAATACAATATATTTTATTTATTTACTAGTTATTTTTGTTACTTGTATTTCAAATTCAGTAATGTTTTACATTAATAATACTTATAGAATAGTACTTAGA
>NW_022639666.1:46833-47336 GCF_010583005.1 Odontomachus brunneus | reverse complement strand
AATTCAGTAATGTTTTACATCAATAATACTTATAGAATAGTACTTAGAATAGCACTCGTTAGTGGCAATCATTAATTTATCTTATTGCATATTTTTTATACTTCTTATACCGTTTCTTTCGGAGAAAATACTTTCTTTAGATTTAATATTCGTACTTGTGTAATTTTGTGGTTTTTTTTTATTTTTTTTTTTTTTTTTAATATTATATTCTTAAACGAAATATTATTTTTTAAAATGATGAAAATAAAACTTTTATTTCGTTCAAGGAAACCATGTCATTTGATGAAACAACACTATTGTTTTAAATAATATTTTCTAAAAGTTTCTTTCAAAATTTAGTAATTCGATTTGTTTAATTTGGATTTTCTTGGATTTTTTAATTTTCTTTTGTTGGATTAATCATTATAACATTTTGTTAAAAATGTAAAAGTAATTATCACTGGTTTACTACATTACATCAATATTCATCGCATATCCAATGTTGCATTGTTTTAATATCTATT
>NW_022639666.1:46399-46823 GCF_010583005.1 Odontomachus brunneus | reverse complement strand
AATTGTTACTACCAAAATAATATTAATATAATATAGTTATTAAGTTTTCATCATATTATATTGTTATATAATTTTTTATTTTAACACTTCATATTTTATACTACTCCAAAATCATTTGCTTTACGTTAAAATTACTATTTTATATAATTAGTACACAAGCATTAGCACTTGCTAATTATTAAATTTTCATTATATTATATTATTATATAGTATAGTGAAAATTTAATAACTAGCAAAAACTAATGCTTATGTACTAATAAAATAAAACAGTAATTTTAACATAAAGCAGATGATTTTACAGCAATATAAAATAAAAAATATTAAAACGAAAACGACACAAATTTTAGAATACAAGAAAAAAAACAAAAAATAACAAAAACATATAAAAAAAGATAAAAAAAACAAAAAAATACAAAAAAATACA
>NW_022639666.1:46017-46389 GCF_010583005.1 Odontomachus brunneus | reverse complement strand
TGTTTTAATATCTATTAACAAATTATCCAATAAACAACAAGCAAAAATTATATAACTATTATTTGGTGTTTGCTAGGTATGTTATAACATACTGTGAACAATATAAGGATATATTAACCTGTATGAAGTTAACCCCCCACTTTTCGAATTTATTAATTTTGACAGTTGTGCTGATTTGTGCTAGGTTTGTGCTACATTGTGCTCGAATTATAAATTTTTAATACGAAAAATGAGCGAGAAAAATGGAAAAAACCGTGTTTTTTGGTAGCCCCCCACTTTTTGATTTTCGAAATTTTTTTTATTGTGCTAGGTTGTGCTAAGTTGTGCTAACATTGTGCTAAAGTATTATCTTCGAAAAATAATCATGAAAGG
>NW_022639666.1:43918-46007 GCF_010583005.1 Odontomachus brunneus | reverse complement strand
ATATCTTATTTACTTCCATGTAATTTAATATTATCCTGATCAATCAAGTTGCGCGTGCGAAAGGTTGCGAAAATCAAGAATAAAATACCTTTAATTTTTTTGTGCTTGCGAAACTGAAGCTTGTGCTGACTTGTGCTAGGCTAGCACAACTCAGATATGCAATTCTGAGTCGATCCAAAGTCTAGAAGTCGTGATTAATGACATAGGTTGCGAGCGCGAAGGGCCGCGGTCAAGAGTAAAGTGCCCTTTAAATTCTAGTGTTGGCGAAACTGAAGGTTGTGCTGACTTGTGCTAGCCTAGAGCAACTCAGATATATAATTATATATTGTTTGGTTGACTTATACGAATATAAATCTTACTTTTCTTCTTTTCTGCCTAAAATCGTTTTTTTCGTTTTATTCCTTTCATGATTATTTTTCGAAGATAATACTTTAGCACAATGTTAGCACAACTTAGCACAACCTAGCACAATAAAAAAAATTTCGAAAATCAAAAAGTGGGGGGCTACCAAAAAAAACGGTTTTTTCCATTTTTCTCGCTCATTTTTCGTATTAAAAATTTATAATTCGAGCACAATGTAGCACAAACCTAGCACAAATCAGCACAACTGTCAAAATTAATAAATTCGAAAAGTGGGGGGCTAACTTCATACAGGCTATTTATTATATAAGCATGAATTGTAAAAACATCGTTGGAGTCATCAGAGTCACCGCGTGCGCGCACGATCGTCAGGTTAAGCAACAGTTTAATGCGGTCAGGACATGGATGGGTGACTAGTGGTGTACCGCTTGGGATCGAAATTATCACAGAGGATTCATGAAAGTTTGGAATGTGTTGATAACCTTCGATATCTAGTAGTTTATGAGACATGAAAAAATTAGGAATATAAGAAAATTTTTTAAACATTATGATTTTCTCATTTTTCACCTTCGCATAATAATTCTCAGTATTTGATTACTATCAATATTTAACAGTGATTTTATTATCAGTATTCACCAGAAATTAAGTACTGGCCAAAAAATTACTGAATTACTGGTAATATTTAATCACTAATAATTTTTCAGTATTTCTTAGTATGATATTTCTATAAAGGTACCATACAAAAATAATTTAATTTCTTTTCCACTATTACATAAGTAACTTTGTAATTATTGTTGGTTTTATTTTATGAACTTTGTTTTATAAAACTTTGTTTTATAAAATTTTGTTTTATTTTACTTTAGTTTACTTTGAATTATGATACAGATATATATATATATAGGGTGGGTTATTTTATTCAATATACGCAAAAATCTCAAAAAGAAGAAATCTTTCAAAAAATGTTTCAGACAAAAGTTATCGATGGGGGACATAAGAAGGTACCATTGGTTTCTCCTTACCTTTATAGAAATATCATACTAAAAATTATTGATAATTACTTATTTTCAGTATTAAAAATACTGGATAATAAGTAATTATCAATGATTCTTATTTCTTATTTCTTATTTCAGTATGATATTTCTATAAGGGTACGTGGCCTCGCTAAGGTCAGATCGAGGTCAACTTTGCTTTTGTAAATAGAAATATACATTTTTTATTACGAAATTTTATTCTACGTAAAGAAGTAAACAACTTTTGTTTGAAAACATTTTTTATCCGATCTTTATTTTCTTAGATATTTACCGAAATATTTACAAAATTATTGGTTTCAATAATTTTTTTACTCGAATTCTATTAACTTTACCGAAAAATAGTAAGAGATAAAAATTGTCTATTTTCTTCTCATAGAGCTCTGAGATTTTTTTTCAGAGTTTTTTTTATTAACTTTTTAGTATTGCATTTCCTTGCATTTTCTTGAAGTGCTTAAAAGTTTATTAAAAATTCTGCAAAAAAATCTCAGAGCTTTATGAAAAGAAAATAGAAAATTTTTATCTCTTGCTATTTTTCGGTAAAGTTAATAGAATTTGAGTAAAAAATTATTGAAACCAATAATTTTATAAATATTTCGGTAAATATCTTAGAAAATAAAGATCGGATAAAAAATGTTTTCAAACAAAAGTTGTTTGCTTCTTTACGTAAAATAGAATTTTGTAATAAAAAATGTATATTT
>NW_022639666.1:43424-43908 GCF_010583005.1 Odontomachus brunneus | reverse complement strand
AAAAAATTATTGAAACCAATAATTTTATAAATATTTCGGTAAATATCTTAGAAAATAAAGATCGGATAAAAAATGTTTTCAAACAAAAGTTGTTTGCTTCTTTACGTAAAATAGAATTTTGTAATAAAAAATGTATATTTCTATTTACAAATGTAAAGTTGACCTGATCTTGGCGGGGCTACGCAAGGTGAAACCAATGGTATCTTCTTATGTCCCATTAATCCATATAACTTTTGTCTAAAACATTTTTTGAAAAAATTTCTCCTTAAGATTTTTACGTGTATTGAATAAAATGGCCCACCCTATATATATATATTAGGACCTTAACTTAGTTTCCGCCCGCAAATGTTAGATGGCAATGCAAACAGTTCTAGTAGTCATTATTAACGAAACAGGTAGTTTGTGATTAATTTCGACATTTCTCGATAACATTCAGTCAGCATACACAATTATTTTCCTAAACAACAATTTCTTTTGCTTTGTG
>NW_022639666.1:41821-43414 GCF_010583005.1 Odontomachus brunneus | reverse complement strand
TTGAGTGGTACACGCTTCCGAAATGTTGAAGAAGTGCGAGAATGGGTGGACGAATGGATTGCTTCGAAACAAACATCGTTTTATCGAGATGGTATCGCCCAGTTGCCAGAAAGATGGCAAAAAGTTGTAGAAAGTGATGGAAAATACTTTCATTGAAATAATTTAAATAAATTTTTTACAATAAATGCTTTTTCTCAGTATTTTTTGGGCGGAAACTAAGTTAAGGTCCTAATATATATATATGTGTGTGTGTGTGTGTGTGTGTGTGTGTGCGTGCGTGCGCGTGTGTTTAATTTTTTTATTATTGAGGTATTATAGAATGTATAATAGGTATTATAGTATTAGTTGCGTTTATGTTTAAAAATTATTTTTATATATGATTATTTATCACTTTATTCGTATAAAATTTACTAAAGATGACTTGGTTCGTTGTCCAATTTAATGCGGAGAACACTGTGGAAGCTGTACCAGACATATGGTACATTAAAAAAGAGACAAAATGTGATTGGCCGCATGTAAATCTTGCCAAAAATATAATAATTGATTTTATACGACAAAAATATTCTCCTGAATCGGACTGGACAGTCCACAGTGCTAATATTTTGGGCACTTATGGTAAAGTATGAAATATAAAAGGTATTAGATTAGCAGTAAGCTGGCACTTATGGTAAAGTATGAAATATAAAAGGTATTAGATTAGCTTTCATAGTATCATGTTATTGCATGTCATATTTTGTATTTTACATTTAGAATCTAATTTTAACTGTATTATAAATTATCTTTTTCTTACAAGTGATTATAAAATAGCACACAAAAAGGCTAATAAAGCAAAGAATACAAATAATCTTTCTTCTAACGAAGAATTACAACCAAAATGCAAGTATAAAAAGAAGAGAAAGAGAATTTCTTATAACAGGACAGTGAAAATGACTTGTCTTCTGAAATCTCTGACACCGATTCTACAGTATATCCTGACGTTCCGATTGATAACGCTCAGTTAAGAGACAGTAAGTGAATAATATAGAATATATAATAAAACATAACAAATATAAACTTAGATGTATACGTGTGAATATTATTTGTACTAATAATAATACTTCCAATTATTTAAAATGTTAAAAGGTAGCAGTAGAAAACAAATTTTATAAATTTAAATTGATTAGATAAAAGAAAATGTTCAAATTGTCTCTTAGCCAAGTATACTTTCTTTTCTTAGTTCCTTTAATAAAAATGGTATGTACAGTCAGATCATATATTTAAGATTGTCTCAAATTCGTCTTCAAATACTATATATTTCTTTATTTTATTATCTACGGAGTATCTAAAGAGGAACCTTAACATAATCTTAAATGTAAGATCTATTTATTAATATTGCCCTAAGAGAAAAATGTAATTACATATGAGGAAAGTAATATTCTATTTTTTTTTCCAGAAATGAATGTCATTGATAACGTCAACAAAAGCAATCGATTAAAAGTGGCTTCTAATCTTAATACTTGTACTAATTCAGAAAATGTTACATCGCTGGGGCATATATATATATATATATATATATATATATATATATATATATATATATATATATATATATAT
>NW_022639666.1:35396-41671 GCF_010583005.1 Odontomachus brunneus | reverse complement strand
CATTTTTCAAACAACCACGTAAAATTTCGAGATATTAATTAAAATAGTTGAGTATATCAGAGCGCGACACGGCAGGCGAGACATACGGCTCGCCGCGGCCGGTGAAGAAAATAGATGATTGCTCGCGGGCCTATCTTATAGGCCAGAGAGGTGGGCCGTTTGGCATACAGAAATGAGTAGCTCCGTGTGTGCGTCCGTGTACGTGTGCGTTCTTCCATTTTCTCCGCCAACCACTGCGAGCCGTATGTCCCGTCTGTCGCATCGCGCGTTCTAATTTGTCCAACTATTTTAATTAATATCTCGAAATTTTACGTGGTCGTTCGAAAAATGACCTATACAATTTTTGTTCACTTTTATGTCGAGATTTGAATCGAGATCAAATAAACGTATATATTGAGCAAAACGTTACAACGGGCGGTACACGTCACCTAGTACAATAAAGCGTACATGAGCGGGTTCGCATGATTAGTAGACCACGCCGTCAAGGGGCGTGCGCAAAGCGGATAGCGCTACCAACCCGATGAACTGGAACATCCTAACACTTCCCCTCGATGACGGTTTGCGGACGTTCTTCTAGGCTGAACAGTTTCATCAATTTATCATGCCTGGTCTTGGATAGAGCTTTGGTTAATAAGTCAGCAGGCATGTCTTCAGTGGAAAGATACTCGATCTTTAGTAGTTCCATCCTCAGAGCGTCGCGAATAAAATAATGACGCAGGTCAATGTGTTTGCTTCTGGAGTGGAATACTTCGTTCTCCGATAGTTTCAAAGCTCCCATATTGTCGTTGAATAGAGTAACGTCGGTTAGATGCTCAAGTCCAAGTTCCGTTAGAAATTGTTTGAGATAAATGCACTCTTTGACGGCCTCAGACATAGCCATGTACTCGGCTTCCGTCGTGGAGAGGACCACGGTACGTTGTTTCTTGCATTCCCAGGAAATCGGACCGTTGCTGAACATGAAGGTACAGCCAGTGTAGGATCTGCGATCGTCCGGGCAACTACCCCAATCTGCATCCACAAACCCTTCTAAGGTTTTGCCGTTGCTACAGTAAACTAATCCTGTGTCAATCGTCTTCTTGAGATAGCGGAGAACTCTCTTCGCAGCGCTCCAGTGGGCACCAATTGTTGTATTGACTCAAACGATTGACAGCAAAACAGATGTCGGGCCTTGCAGGCATTACAATATAATTGAGTGCTCCTACCAACTTCCGATAAGGCAATCTAATTTCTTCTTCCGTAAGAGGTTCCGTTGGCTTCGCCAACCTAGCGTTCGCGTCAGCTGGAGTGCAGACTGTCTTTGCTGCCATCATTCCAAATCTGTCCAAGATGTCGACTATGTAGCCTCTCTGATGCAAAATGATTTTGTTGTCAGATCTGGTGAATTCGATACCTAAGCATCGATCGACTTGGCCTAAATCATTTATGTCGAATTTAGCTGATAGTCCTGCTTTGAGATTCTTAATATCGGATTCTTTGCGCGACGCAATAAAAATGTCATCGACATAAGTAAGAATCAACGTCAATTCTTCCCCTTTACCAATATAATAAATACATGGATCCGCTTGAGAAGGGGTAGCGCCAAACGATATTAGACAACTGTTCAAAGCGTTGTACCAGTTTCTGCCAGACTGTCTTAATCCGTAAAGGGATTTCTTTAATAGACAAACTTTATCCCCTTCGCGCAGTTCTCGTAGCATTCTATTTGCTTTCTCTTGAAATTCGAATTCATCTTCTTCGATTACTTCCAAAATACCTTCAAGTTGTTTAGGAGCTTCCATGAAGATCTCATCATCAAGACGATCGTTTAAATAAACTTAGTGACATCGAGTTTATGAATCCTCATGTTGAAGTGCGCTGCGATAGCAACTAGTAGCCTAACCGATCCCAGTCGGGCTACCGGAGCAAAAATTTCGTTAAAGTGTGTTCCTAGCTTTTGAGAAAACCCCTGAGCTACCAGTCTAGCTTTCCTTTTACAAATTGTCCCGTTAGAATTAAATTTGTTTCTCAGAACAATGCGACTTTCAATCAGTTTTTTATGCTTTGGACGGTCAACTAGTTTCCATGTATCGTTCTTGAGAATAGATCTTATTTCGCTCTTCATGGCCTCAATCCATTCGTTATGAACAGGTCTTTCCATTGCTTGCTTCATGGATACCTCGGTAAGATAAGCATTTTCCAAGAATATAAGATTGGCCTCAGTCGGTACCATGTTATAAACCTTTCTTCTTTTTGGCTTGCCGGTCGCTTCGAGACGTGATCTCCCTTTTCCTCTCTTAAACAACATGATGTCTGGAACATTGTCCTCGATATGTGATTCGTTTTCATTCTCTGCGTCTCCCTCTACTTGTTCTTCGTGTTGATCTTCTTGAGGAGTAACGTCGAGTTCAATGAATTCGTCAAGATCATCCTTGTCGTCTTCTTCAGCCGAATCAATTAAATCTCTTCCATCGTCAGTCAATTGAATCTTGTCTCTCTTGTCATGTATGTTTTTGCTTTCGAAGAATTTGATGTCCCTGGTAATCTCGACTCTTTTATTTTCCGGAATCCATACTCAGTATCCTTTGGACTGTTCGGAATAACCGACCATTATTCGTTTTTACATCGAGAATCAAACTTCCCCCTTCCGACATTTTTATTCATGCATAAAACCTTGCATCCGAATTTTCTGAAGAAGGAAACGTTTGGCACGCGTCCTGTCCATTCCTGGTAAGAGGTTATTCCTCCGAGACTGCTGCTAGGACATCGGTTGAGTATGAAATTGGCTGTGTTGACAGCTTTAGCCCAAAAATGTTGTGGGAGTTCAAATTCCATTAACAGAACTCTAGCGGTTTCAAGAAGAGTCCGGTTCTTTTTCTCCGAAATCCCATTCTGCTCAGAACAATAAGGGACTGTTAATCGTCGTGCGATGCCGTTTTCCTTTAAAAATTTGTCGAATTATTTGTTACAAAATTCATGGCCGTTGTCCGATTGTAGAAATTTAATTTTGGCGTTCTTTCGATTCTCCACTAAGGTTTTATAATCTCGGAATACAAAAAATACTTCGTCCTTTGTTCGAAGAAATCTAACTTCACACATCTCGTGCGATCATCGATGAATGTCACAAAATATTTAACGCCGCCTGGAAATTTCACTTGGAATGGGCCACAAACGTCGGTGTGTACGATTTCTAGGACTTCCGACCTCCTTGTGGATTTCCGTGGAAATGGCTTTCTCGACATTTTACCTCGCACGCACGTTTCGCAATCCGTGTTTCCGTCAGAGAGTTTGGATCCGATATCTTCTAGCATTTCGTCCTTCTTGGACTTGATTAGATCCTGAAAGTTTAGATGGCCCAACCGCTAACGCCATAATTCCGTTTCGTGATCACTCGCTTGTGAGTGATATGCGGTATTTGATGTGACTTTAAGTTTGTCTCCGCGGACGTAGTATAAATCGCCGATACGCTTTGCTACTGCTATTGCATTTCCTTCAGGGTCGATAACTTCAGCTGATTTATTAGTAAAAAGCACGTCAAATCCTTTATCTGTAATCTTGCTAACCGATAGTAGATTAATACGGGAGCGGTGAACTTGGACACGGTGCATTTGGACACAGCCAATCACAGCACCATGTGATTAGAGACATTTGTAGGGTCCCTTGGAACAGCGACTTGTGATTGGACTGTGTCCAATTGCCCCGTGTCCAACTGATATACACCCGATTAATACACAGGTCGCGAACCAGTAGAGTTTCGTTAATCTTGAGAGTCTTATCCGTTCCGAATACGTTGATTACTATAAATACAGTACCTTGTCCTGTGATTTCCGTAGACGTGTCGTTGGCAAGATTTAACGTACCTCTTTTATGGTTATCGATGTCGATGAAGAGTTCAGAATTCTTACATAAATGGAAGCTTGCGCCGCTATCCAGACACAGGTAGTCATCCACACAGGTAGACGCTTCCGTGTAGAGGCTTACGTCAGTACTTTCCGCATTTTTGGCGGTTGGATAATTGAAATCCTTCTTGCAATCCGCGGCCTTGCGACTAACTTGCCCGCAACGATGACAGCGAAATTTGAATTTTTCGTCCGTTCCGGCGTTGTCGTCTCTTCCGGCGTTACGATCTTTTGTCTGCTTTGATAGCAAGGCTTGCGGATTTTGTTCCTTGTTAACAGAGCTTCCTATTCGCTTCGTGTTGCGTCACCGCCTGACCGTGCCTCATATTCCTCTATAATCTTTACACGTAAAGTCTCTGGATTAGGTAGCGTATCGCGAGATTCGATGGAGCAACGGAAATTCTCAAAGCTTGCCGGTAGGCTATGTAATAACATAATGACTAAAAGATCTTCGTTGATTTTTACCTCTATATCTGACAATTTGTCGGCGGCATCGAAAAATTTGTCGAGATGTAAACGAACGTCCGTACCTTCTTTCATGCGACATAGTGTTAGTTGCTTCAACAGGGTGGCCTTCCAGGCTGGTCCCTTTGATACATATATATACTTTCTAATCTTAACCATACTTCCCGTGACGTTTCCAATCCTTTGATTTGTTTGAGTTCAGACGCTTGTGGATAATATGATGTCCGACTTCGCCTTACTGTCGCCCCTGACCCATGCTTTGTAAACGGCTTTCGATGCTTGATTTCCTGTTACAATTTCCGACTTGGGTGAGTCGCCGTTGACGTACGGACACGCGTCATTTTTTATTAGCAGAGCTTTCATCTGCATTTTCCACGTGTCGTAGTTCGCTTTGTGCAGAGTCTCTATGCGCAACGTGTTACTGGAACTCATTTTTTTTTTTTTGGTTATGTGCGAGAGTCGTGCTACGACCGATATTTATCTCTCACATGCGTAACTATACTACTTTTGAACACACACAATTTACGCACCACCTGGGTCCATAACCTGATGCCAAGTAAGGAGGGTGAACTGAGAGTTGACACAGAGAATCAAGATCAAACAAACGTATATATTGAGTAAAACGTTACAACGGGCGGTACACGTCGCCTAGTACAATATAGCGTACATTAGTAGGTTCGCATGATTAGTAGACCACGCCGTCAAAGGACGTGCGCAAAGCAGACAGCGCTACCAACCCGATGAACTTGAACATCCTAACAAGAATGATCATCAAGATGAATCGATCAAGAGCGCAACCGCGCGTCGACATTCGCATAGAATTCGAATGCAAAGATAACATACCGAATAATATAACGGCATACTGTCTCATCATTCACGATCGATTGATCGAATACAATCTCCTCACCAATATGGTGCGTAAGATAATATAATCACCGTCGGATACGCGAAATATGCAAAAAAGGAAACGCTACAAATCCTTCATCATCACGCATAATTCTTCTGCTCCTCTTTCTCCTTCCCACATATATAAACGAGAGAGAGACGCAATAAACGATATCGCTAACCGCTGCGACAAATCCTTTTTTGTTATCACACATAATTTCCTCCAGATTGTGGTATATATAGTAGGATCACACGCGCGATTCTTGCATAATTCCACCGATTTGTCGGGAAAAAATAAACGTTCGCTCTGCGCACTTGTTATCGGAAAAAAATCGTCGTCGTCGCCGCCGTTCATATCATCGTCATCATCGTTATGGAGTCATTCTGCTACATTCCTGCCAAACAGCAGCAAGAGGAGCAGGAGGAAGAAATCCAAACGGTACCTATTAGGTGTATAACTTTGCTTCCGCCGCTTTCCTATAGATGGCTTTAGCGGTAAGTGATGGTCGAAATAAATAGATCGTCATACAATAACGTAATACAATAAACGTCATACAATAAAATTGGGCATCTGTCAACATAACCCCACAGAAACTTTAGTCGATTTGTGTCTGCATCATAAAGTTATTCTCAATTGAAAATGTCAGTTTACGAGCCAAATTCTCGTCATTTGCGGGAGGTTTTAATTTTCGGCTTTAATATGAAAAAATCTGCGGCTGAGGTTCATCGAATGTTTTCAAATACTTATGGTGAGGCCGCTATTAGTGAAAGAACGTGTCGTGAACGTGTCGTGGTTTCAACGCTTCAAGAACGGTGATTTTGATGTCGAAGACTGGCATAGCGGTGAAAGAGAGAAAGTTTTCGAAGATGCAGAATTGGAGGCATTACTTGATCAAGACTCGTGTCAAAATCAAGAAGAATTGGCACGATCATTGGGAGTAACTCAACAAGCCATTTCAAAACGCCTCAAAGCCATGGGAATGATTCAAAAGCAAGGAAATTGGGTGCCGTACGAATTGAAGCCGAGAGATGTTGAACGGCGTTTGATTG
>NW_022639666.1:30388-35386 GCF_010583005.1 Odontomachus brunneus | reverse complement strand
TAAAATGGAGGATCCACCGGGTGTTGCCGACGTGGACCCGGTAGGCCCGCTGGCGCAAGGTGGCGGTGCGAGGTACCATGACCCGGGTGCCGTCTGGCAGGATGACCTCTCGTCGAGGCCCCGGGGTTCCGGGCTTTCCTTCCTGCTGGTGGGAGGAAGAAGATAGCGGGGGCCCTGGTCCATCCTGTGGCCTTGTTGTCGGGGATGACTCGCGGCTGCGCCCCGATGAGTCGCTCCCAAACAGCTCGTTTACGAGCGCCTTCCGCTTCTGGGTGGATCGGGGGACGCCTTTCCGCCCCGTCGCCGCTGGTGGTGCTGGTGGAGGTGCCGGTGGCGTGGTCGGAGGGGCAGCGGTCCCTACCCCTGTGAGGCTGGGCCGGGCGGCTCGTGGTGCCTGGCGCACCTGTGGCGGCAGCAGGATCACCTTACGTGTCGGCGTCTCCTCCTTGACGATCCTTGGCCCTCGGTTGGCACTGGTTGGTTTTGAGGCCGGTGGTCGATGGCTGTTGACCTGCCCTATGGGCCGGACGGACGGTCGGCCCCTGGGGCGCCCGGTGGGTGGCGGGGGAGCGTTCCCGGCTAGGGCCAACAGCTTGCGCTCGCCGGCGTCGCGGGATCTCTGTATGGAGGTCCCTACTCGGGGCACTGGTCGCCGTGCTGGCGCGTCTGTCCGCGGCTTCTCGACCGGGGGGGCTGCCCGCGCCCCGGTCCCGGTTAGCAGGCGCTGCCAGGTGGCGCTTGCCTCCTCGGGCGTCATCGGCTGGATCAGCTCTCATAGCGTTTGTTCGTCGTCGGTCATCTCGTCGGAGCGTGTTCGACAGTCTCTCCCTCCGGGGGGTCGTTGACCTTATATATACCCGACTCTCGAAATTTGCCTGCGAGTATGAGCTCGACGAGCGCCGCCTAGCGGCGCGCGGCGGACTTACTGGTCGGGGCGCGGCGCGCTCAGGGCCGGCTCGCGGAGTCCCCGGGCCCTGGGGTTTGTTGCCGCACTGTTCCTCGCGGCCGGCGGGTTTCATGTCCCGCACGTGAATTCCCCGGTACCAGCGTCCTTGTCTATCCCGGAGGTCGGCGATGACCGGGGAGATGATGCGGCGCACCTCCAGGGGACCCGTATACCTGGGTGCAAGCTTCGCGTTGAAGGCCCGTTTTTTGTCGGACAAGGGGTGGTCGCGCTTCCACACCTGATCCCCTACCTGGGGGCGCCAGGCTCGGTGCCGCAGGTTGTAGTGGTGTTCCTGGTGCTGAAATGCCCATGCTAGGTTAATGCGGACGAGCTCGTAGGCTTCGTTCAGCTGCCGCTGAATCGTACTTGGCGGCCCCCCGGGTGCGAGTCGGCCGCGTTCCATGGAGAGCGGTCCGGCCAGCTCTCGCCCATGGTTTAGGTAGGCCGGTGTATATCCGGTTGCCTCGTTTCGGGCAGTGTTGAACGCATACTGGAGAGCGGGGAGGTGTTCATCCCACCGCCGGTGGTTTCGTTGCACGTATTGAGCTATCATTGTCTTCACGGTGCGATTGGCCCGTTCCACCGGGTTACACTGCGGTGTATAGATCGGCGTTGTTCGGTGGCGGATCCCGAGGCTCTGGGTCACCGTGCGAACGGGTTTCGACACAAACTGTGTCCCGTTATCCGTGATGATGGTGTCGGGGCATCCGTGCCGGTAGACGATCTGAGCCAAGAGCGCCTGGGCCACGGCATTTGCGGTAGCCTGTCGTAGCGGCTTCGTCTCCAGCCATTTGGTAAACCGGTCTTGCTTCGTGAGCAGCCATCGGTGTCCCTGGCTGGACCGCGGCAGAGGCCCGACCAGGTCCAGGGACACCTGCTCCCAGGGCGAGTGGACCGCCGTGGCGTGTAGTTGGCCCGCTGTGTGACCCTGGGGGGTTTTATGGGCCAGGCAGCTCGGACACCGTCGTACATAACGGGCGATGTCGCGATACATGCCGGGCCAGTAGAACCGTCGGGCGATCCGTGCGATCGTCTTGGCTATCCCCAGGTGCCCAGCGGAAGGCTCGTCATGGTATTGGCGCATTATTTCGGGCCGCCGCTCCCGTGGTACACATTCCTTCCACTGCTCCTGGCTCGGGACCTCGCGAAAGTCGAGGTCGTGTATGAGGTGGCGGAAGAGTCGTCCTTTATCAATGCGATAATCGAGATGCTGTTGTGGCTGCTGGCGCACCTGGTCGGCCAATCGTTTGTACCATCGGTCCTGAGCGGGCTGTTTCAGAGTGCAGACTTCGGGTCGCCGGGATAGGGCGTCAGCGACCTGGTTGGCGGCGCCGCGCCGGTACTTGATCTCGAAATCGTATTGCTGTAGCTCGAATCGCCAGCGGCCTAGCCGGCCGGTGGGGGAGTCCATACTGTGGAGCCAACGCAGTGCCTGGTGATCGGTGACCACGGTGAACCGATATCCCTCCAGGTATGTCCGCATGCGCCGGATGCCCCAGACGACCGCCAGGCACTCCAACTCGGTGGCGCTGTAATTTCGCTCAGCGGGATTTAGCGTTCTGCTCGCATATGCGATGACGCGCTCCCCTTCCTCGTGTTGCTGGGTGAGCACCGCCCCCAGGCCCAGAGCACTAGCGTCCGTCTATAACACGAAGGTCCGTGTAAAATCCGGACATGCGAGCACCGGGGTGGAAGTGAGGGCGGCCTTTAGCGCCTGGAAGGCCTCCTCTTCCTGTGTCCCCCAGTGCCATCGAGCCGACTTCCGGGTCAACCTGGTAAGCGGCGCGGCGGTCCGGGCGAATTGTGGTATAAACCGCCGGTACCACGAGGCCATCCCTAGAAACTGGCGCACCTTGCGTATCGTCGTAGGGGTCGGCCAGTCGGCGACAGCGTTCGTCTTCTCGGGGTCGGTTCGTAGCCCCTGTGCGTCCACGACATGCCCTAGGTATCGGAGGCTGTTGCGTCCGAACTGGCATTTAGCCGGGTTTGGCCGCAGGTGAGCGGCTCGGAGCCGTTGAAACACCTCCTGGAGGACGCGTATGTGTTCCTCAAAAGTCCGTGTGGTGACGATAATATCATCCAGGTATACCAGGACATGTGGCTCCAGTTCCGCTCCCAGCACGGTGTCCAAGAGGCGTTGGAACGTGGCGGGGGCGGAATGTAAGCCGAACGGCATCACCCGGAACTGCATTAACCCGCGGCCGGGAACCGTGAAGGCAGTGATAGGGCGGCTGGCGGGGGTTAATGCCACCTGCCAGTACCCGTTTTTGAGGTCGATGGTGCTCAGGTACCGGGCGCCGCGGAGCTTGTCCAGCGTGGCGGTCACTTGCGGCAGTGGGTAGGCATCTTTCTCCGTTACCTCGTTTACTTTTCGGAAGTCGATGCAGAACCTCCGGCTGCCGTCTTTTTTTCGCACCAGTACGACCGGGGAGCTCCACGGGCTATGCGCGGGTTCTATGATGCCCTCTTGCTCCATTTCTTGGACCTCTCGGTCAATGATGCCTTGCATCGCCGGGTTACGGGGCCGAAACCGTTGTTTGATGGGCCGGCTCCCATGCTTCAGTCGGATCTCGTGCTGTACGCAGGGTGTGGGCCCTGGCACGGTCGCAAACTGTTGGAACTCCTCCTCTAAGACTTCCTGCAGCCTGTGTCGCTGGCGTGTTGTCATAGGCGCAAGTCCCCCTGCTTCGGTGCTCAGGGGTGCGAGACGGAGCGGAGTCGTGGTCGTGGTCGGGGCCGCCGGAGGGCATAATGGTAGCTGCAGGCGGGCCCACAGGTCGGCCCCAATGATCATGTCCTCGATCAGGGCCGGCATTACGAAAAAATCGTGGCTGACCCCGCGCCGCCCCACTTTCAGAGGCAGCCGCACACTGCCGGCGAGGCTAATGGTCGCTCAATTCGCCAGCCTGATCTCTTTCTCTTCCAGTCGGGGCGTACAGCGTACTCGCCGCGCCAGGTCTGCGGTGCCGTGATTAATAAAGAAGGCCTCCGCGCCGGAGTCTATAAGGGCCCGTACGGCATGTCCCCGCAAACGGACGGTGACGAACGGGCGCGGCTCGTACTCTATGCGGACTCCGTCAGGGACCGGGGCTCGGCCTGGTCTACCCCGGCCCGGGTGGCGTTTCCCGGCCGTGGATGGCACTCTCGGGTCAGGATTCCGTCCCTGCCACATTCCGAGCAAAATTTTCGGGCGGGCCGTCTACAGTTGGTTCGGGTGTGTCCCCGTTCTTTACACCTCCAGCAACATTCCTGACGGTTATAGGCGGCTGCCAGGGTGGGCGGTCGCGGCCGCTCTGGGGGCCGGCGGGTGGAACCGCTGGCCGTGATGGCCTCGAATTCCGCCGTCCGAGAGCCTAGCTCGGCGAGAGTCCTGACGTCATCCCGTCGTACGTACAGTTTGTACCCGGGTAGGAGGCCCTCGTATAGTTGTTCTATCTGTTCGTCCGCTTCCAGGCGGCCGGCTCGCCGCATGAGGGTGAGCACCGCTGTGGCGTACTTAGCGTAGGGCTCCCCTTCCAGCTGGCGCCGATGTTGTAGCTCCCGTACTAACTGGGCTCGGTAGCGCCGTGGCAGGTATTGTTCCCGAAAGGCGCGGACAAAGTCATCCCAGTGGGTCCAGCTGGCGCGGTGGTTTCGGTACCATAATAGCGCGTCGCTACGCAGGAGCTCTGGTAGCCCGGTTAGCATTTGCGATTTGCTAAGTCCGTAGCCCACCTGCAGTTCCTCTATTCGCTCTAGGAATGCGACGGGGTCTTTGCCGTCGAATCGGCATCCCCATTTCCGGATTTGGTTCATCGTATCTACTGCGCTGGAGGCCTCGGACGGGGCAGGACTCGGGGCTCGTATCCTTTTACGATTCGCCTCCTCGGTATTCACGACCGGTCCCGGGATCCGGAATTGCTCTGGGTGCTGTCCGACGTAGCTGCCCATACTTCGCCTCATTTCGTCCAAGGTGCCTTCCGTGCTGAGGTCATACTCCTCCAGCAGCTCCGTCAGCTGTTCTTTACTTAGGGTGTAGATCCACCCTTTCCTGACTACCCCTTCCATGGCCC
>NW_022639666.1:24782-28457 GCF_010583005.1 Odontomachus brunneus | reverse complement strand
TATTTGTTATATATGTCCCATTTCTCTGCGCTTAAATTTGATAAAATTTTGACACATAGGGGAAAAATAAATACATATGGTAAACAACATAGTATATGTTATATATATTTATTTAAACAAAACAAAAATACATATACAATCTCTAACCTTTTAAAACACAACCATCACAATTGTAAATTTTTGACCAGAGAGAGTATATATCTTCTTTTCTATTATTTCTATTATTTTCTATTATTATTTTTTTTTTTTGGTTACTACTAAAACGATTAAAAGTAAAAATATTAACAAATTAAAAATAGGAAATAAAAATTAGAAGTGATCAAAAATAATTAGTGGTTAAATATAATGATACGGAATACATAATAATATGCGGGCATGCGCTATAATTATCTTGGAGTAATTATTCCGAATTCTTGCAGTCGTCATACTTATACCATTTTCCATTTTTATGGTAAGATATTGCCGTATAGTGCCCTATGAACTCTGTTAATTGTCTGGTGTGAACAATCGGAGATTTAAAATGTATCACTCCATTTAATTTATATGTTTCCTCCATGAAAGAGAACTTAAGCTCTTGTGGGATGTTTCGTAGCTCGAGTTGTTGTTCCTCCTTATATATATCATATACTTCAAGAATAATAATAGGACCTGTGAATTAGATTATTTATGTTAAATAATACGAGAAGATGCACATACGTTTATGTTAAAATAAAAAGAAATCTAATGAATTATCAGAATACCTGTATAAGAAACAACTGTTGTTTCTTGGCCATTACAACCCTCTTGGCAACACGGTCGTATTCCTTGAATAAAAGTTGCATTTTCCATTGTTGTAAATTCTTTATTTTTTAGATGTTCCAGTTCAACTTGTACGATGGGTAATATTTTCTTCCTAGGGAGACAACCGCTACTACATCTAGATACTTCTTCAAAAGATGGATATTTTTCAAATAATCGTCTACACAAAAAAGCTACCGTGACCTCACAATTTATTAAATTACAATTATTGCGTAATGTTGACGTGTCAAAAATACTACGTAATATTAATGTACGGAGCTTGTATGTGGAAACTCGTACCTCATTTCTCGCGACATCAAGAATAAGTTTGAAAAATGTATTCTTACTTTCTTTAAGTATAAAGTTTTTTATACGATCTTTATCAAAGTAAATGGTAATAAAAAGTTGCAAAACACTATCAAATGAGCAAGTATTTGTGAAAGAATATTTGCGGTTTCCTATTGTGATAAATTTTAATAACATGTTACCACCGCTTTTTAAAATAGATATTTTTTCTAGTTTTTCTAAAAAAAGGTTTTGTTCTAAATTGCCCCGTTGAAGGTATTTGCCTCTGAGAGATGGTTTTGACGCAAGTCCTCTCCAGTCTTCTATCTCTCTGGTAGCCAGTATCTCTTTGGTTGTTCCGGATCTCCCGCATTTTTTACAAATGCGTTTCTGATCATAACCCTCCTCTTCGATAGGCGTCATTAAACAGACAAACAACCAAAAAAGTAGCAATTTCCACCGTCTTCTTTCCACAATATAGATGTTTTGGTGCAATTATCCAAATTAATGAATTTAAACTTTTGTTATTATTCTGAGTAAATAATCCGAGGCGCTGTAATAAATCATCGGTAGTTAAATCTTCGTAAATAGGTTGAATAACATTAAACACTTCGTTATTCATCTAGGCCGGCGCGCCGTGGAGGCTGCGTTTATTAAACCTTTATAGCTCGGTCAATTTAACAAATTTCACCTTAATATTTTAGGGACATATTTTGAAGACTTCAAACTATAAAAATATACAAAAAAGAAAAATTGATTTTTTGGACCCGTCACACATAGGCAAACACATTTCCAGAGCATGGACAGCATTTCCACAAATAACGCATTTGTGGGCTCCAGTAGGTGTGTCTCCATTTGCACAAGCGGGACATTTCAAATTATTTATCGTAATGATGTCGCTGTTGCTTCTATTGCATGTTTCGGTTGCAATAACATTATCAATAGATGAACTCTTGTTTAATAATTCTGATGCATCTTCGTCTGCTGCACTTGTCCTTTCTGAATCGTGTACGTGAGAAACTGCATTCGCTAATTTTACGCGGCCACTTATAAATTTAATATGTTTTTCTACGAAATCGTCAGCCCGCATTGGTGTGGTCTCGTTTCTCAAAAATATGTTCTTTATTATATTAAATTCTCCTTCGACCGATGCACTACTTGCTGGGATTCTTCCGTAACCGAACTTGTCGCGACAAACGCAAGACCATAAGGGAAAGAATTTCATATCCTCCAATAATTTACTGGCCAATGCGGGCATATAGTGTGCATTTTCACGATCACCTATGTCGTTGATATTTGCAGTTACTCTATTATTAATTGTTTTTGCCCACTGGTACCATCGGTTTGTACCATCTTCTTCATCTTTGTTGTTGTCATCGATATTTGAAGATTCTTCTTCTGTTAAATATGCTACTGCATCGTCTGAAGTGAGAAAATGCTTCATTTTATTTTTAAATTCTTCACATTGCGTTGCTTTATTTTCTTCGGTGTATCCTTCTGTTTCGCTTTGAGTGATTATTAAAATAACCGTTAATATTTCTTCTGCCATTTCGACGTTGCGACACATAATTAATTATATCAACATTTAGTTATATTATTACATAATTAATTGCCCAAGCATGAGTAAATAAAACTTCTTAATTCTTGGTCTTATATCTTTTAAAAAGTTGCTGTGTCTTTTTACAAAATACAAAGGATACGTTATCATTGTTAGATGTCCGGTGAAACGAATCGCAGCCGTTATAAGTGCTCTAGAAAAGTCACATGTAACCTCTTTTGGATAAGGTGTGCCTGAACTATCCATTCTGCCAGCCAAAATTGGATAGAATTTGTATTGTGGCTCTCCGATAGCATTTGGCATATAGGGAAAAGGCCGGTATTTTCGCAATTGACGACACAGCTATAAATGAATATATGTCTAGAATTTGAGTTATCAGGCCTTTTGATACTCCTTATTATGCTTCCAGTGGCGTCGATATATATGGAACCAGATCCAGAAAGTACCAGTGTCCTATATAAATTAAGTTAGTAGTTGGACCAGTAATGAATAAAAAATGGATTCATACTCAGGTTCTTTATTATGTCTCGCAAAGATCCTAGTTGCATCAATAACAACGCCTTGAGGGGATCCTTATCCAAATGGTTCTCTTCATAGATTTTTTCTTTGCTGCTCGTAAGACGTTAGCGCTGAACAAGTGTGGAGGTTCGATGGTATCATTAGAATTCATTAAATCTTCGGCCATCTCCACGCGATAAGCCATTGCCGTCGTTTTCTTCAATTTTTCTGCGATTGCTTCTCTAATTGGACGTCTGAGGTACCGTTTTCCGCATTGTCCGTCACCACCTTCGATAATTGTGCAAGAGATTGTTGTTGTTAAATTATTTGCTGACGAATTATGTATGTCGCACTTTATGACGGCGCCACATTTACAATTTCCAATTGCATTCCCTCGTTCTGCATTGTGTGACAGTTTATGATTTTTAAAGTTAAACCCACAGGAAATTTTAGTTGCTTCCCAAATTTTTTCATTAAATTTGTGTTGCCAGATTCCAGATTTTAATATCGTGTCGTGCCCGTGTTGCCAGGACACGAAAAGAGTTCGAGATCGGTGA
>NW_022639666.1:18686-19886 GCF_010583005.1 Odontomachus brunneus | reverse complement strand
ACGTGTTAGCCATAACCTCAATCGAGACACCATGTGGCGAGAGATATAAAATTCCAGTAGAATACCAGAATGTGAGACATCATGAAAAATTGACAACAACGGAAACTTTTAAAAGAATAAAAACCACGCTCAAAACAAGGCACCAATCTAGGAAAGTGTGGATTGCATTAAACGAACAATTACGAGATACTTATTTGGATGAGGATGAAAATATAAAATACGGGCAATACTATTTAGAAGAAATTACAAACAAACCAGATTCTACCAGCACTACAGAAGATATATTGAGAAGATTTTTGGAAGAAACCAACGTGAAGAAGGTGACAGAAAAATTTGTAATTGAAAAATTTACGGGCAAGAATGCGAATGGAGTTCAGTGGTTAGATACATTTGAAAAAGAATGCAATCGGTTGAAGATACAGAAAGATGAAGAAAAAATTGAAATTCTTAGATTATTCTTAGAAAGCTCTTGCTTAGACTGGTATAGCTCTATGTTAATAAAACACTCCATTACATCGGAATGGGAGATTTGGAAAAACAACTTTTATGAAACATATGCAGATAAAGGTTGGTCTTCAATTAAATATGCCATATGGTATAAATACATGAGTGGTTCTTTATTAGATTATGCTTTGAAAAAAGAGAAACTTTTATTAGAAGTAAATAAGACAATAGATACATGTACATTGATAGATCTTATGGCAGTAGGATTACCAGAATTTATAATAAACAAAATTGACAGACAAAAGCTGAAGGTAAATGAAGATCTATTCAGAGAATTACGCGGCCTAGAGCATATGATAAAAAAGAAAAACATAGAAAATAAAACCTTTAATAAATATGTTAAAGACGATCCAGAGAAAAAACAATAAAAAAGACCTTGCAAAATTTGCGAAAAAAAAGGTAAAATGAATAGATTTCACCCGGAATCAGCATGCTGGTTTAAAGTAAATGAAAATGATAACAAAGAGAAAAACCAAATAAAATTTGTAAATAATACAGAATTAGAATCAGAATTAGTTAACATGGAACAAAAAAACTTGTAATCCCACCATTAATCAAAATAAAATTGCAACTACAAGACACTATAGAAGTAACGGGAATATATGACTCAGGGTCAAATGTTTCTCTAATAAACTCAAAAATATTAAAACTAAAAACGGAAAAAACAGAAAATGTGCAAAGCGCAAATTTATTGAC
>NW_022639666.1:17637-18676 GCF_010583005.1 Odontomachus brunneus | reverse complement strand
TTTAATAAATATGTTAAAGACGATCCAGAGAAAAAACAACAAAAAAGACCTTGCAAAATTTGCGAAAAAAAGGTAAAATGAATAGATTTCACCCGGAATCAGCATGCTGGTTTAAAGTAAATGAAAATGATAACAAAGAGAAAAACCAAATAAAAATTGTAAATAATACAGAATTAGAATCAGAATTAGTTAACATGGAACAAAAAAAACTTGTAATCCCACCATTAATCAAAATAAAATTGCAACTACAAGACACTATAGAAGTAACGGGAATATATGACTCAGGGTCAAATGTTTCTCTAATAAACTCAAAAATATTAAAACTAAAAACGGAAAAAACAGAAAATGTGCAAAGCGCAAATTTATTGACGATTAATGGTGTGGAAAAAACTAAAGGAATGGTAACAATGAAAGTAAAAATCTTCGATATTGAAAAAACTGTAGATATCTTCGTAATTGATAGAGACACTTTTCAGTATGATTTCCTAATTGGATTAGATATGATAAAGAGTTTTCAACTAATCCAAGACGAAAACTTAGAGATAAAACAGAAAGGATACGAGAAGATTATACAAAGATATTCAGAAGAAGAGGAAGAAAACAATAATGTTCTAGATAAATACTTAATAAATTTTAATGAATACATTAATATAGAAAATTTTAATATTTCAGTAGATCACTTAGATAAGGAAAAAAGAACGGAAATAAACAGACTACTAGATGAATATGGTTCAAGCTTTGCTAAAGATAAATACGATGTGGGTACAATAAAAGATTATGAAGCTAGGATTGACCTACAAATAGACAAATATTGTATTAGGACCTTAACTTAGTTTCCGCCCAAAAAATACTGAGAAAAAGCATTTATTGTAAAAAATTTATTTAAATTATTTCAATGAAAGTATTTTCCATCACTTTCTACAACTTTTTGCCATCTTTCTGGCAACTGGGCGATACCATCTCGATAAAACGATGTTTGTTTCGAAGCAATCCATTCGTCCACCCATTCTCGCACTTCTTCAACATTTCGGAAGCGTGT
>NW_022639666.1:14921-16378 GCF_010583005.1 Odontomachus brunneus | reverse complement strand
AAAAAAAAAGCCATATATTTAGAATGTCTTGCAATAAAAGAAGCATTACAATATTGGCAATATTGGCTCATAGGAAAGTCATTTACAGTTTTTTCAGATCATAAACCCTTAGAAAATCTGAACATAAAATCAAGAACAGATGAAGATCTGGGAGACTTGACGTATTACCTGTCGCAATACGATTTCACAGTAAAATATGCTCCAGGAAAAAATAACTTGGAGGCTGATTGTTTAAGTAGAAATCCGGTCTTAGAGGCTTATGAAAACGAAGACGAAATATTAAAACTAGTGAACTTAATACAACTAAAGGATATTATCGCTGATCAAGAAAAGAATGAAGAACTGCAACACAAAAAGGATAGAATGAGACTGAAGAACAGAATATACTATAAAAAAAGTAAAACTAAAGAAAAAATAATCTTAACAGAAAAATTCAGTAAGGAATTTATAAGGAGAATACATGAGGAGTATTGTCACATAGGGATAAAACAAATGGAGAATAAAATTACACCGTACTACATAGCAGCGAAACTAACACAAAACATCAAACAAATTTGTAAAAATTGTGAAATATGCATCAAAAACAAGTCAAGAGGACAAGCGAAATACGGATTGATGTCACAATTGGGTCCTGCGAAAGAACCATTCGAAATTATGTCAGTTGACACAATTGGAGGATTTGGCGGCTCTAGATCGACAAAAAAATATTTACATCTATTAGTGGATCATTTCACAAGGTACGCATATATTCTAACATCAAAAACACAGACAGCAAACGATTTCATAAAACTAATCAAAATAGTAACAGAAAACAATAAGATTGGCATGATCCTGTCAGATCAGTACCCGGGTATAAATTCCAAAGAATTTAAAACATTCCTAGAAGAAAAAGGTATACCGATAGTGTTTACTGCAACAAACTCGCCATTCTCTAATGGACTTAACGAAAGATTAAACCAAACTCTAGTCAATAAAATCCGGTGCACAATTAACAAAGAGAAAAGGAAGCAAGCATGGACGACAATAGCACAAAAATGTACACAAAAATATAATGAAACGGAACACACAATAACAGGATTCACACCAACTTATTTAATGGAAGGAAAAGACATACCAATTTTACCAAAAGAAATTTACCAAGAAATGAACAACAATTTAAAGCAAGATAGAGAACTTGCTTTAAAAAGAACTCTTAAATCACATAATTACAATAAAACTTTGTACAATAAGAAAAAAAAATAAAAGAATTTAAGGCTGGGGATTTAGTATACGTGGAAAACGGAAATACATTAAATAGGAAAAAATTAGATGAACTGAGAATCGGTCCTTTTGAAATAATAGAAAAATTATCAGATTCCATTTACAAAATAGATACAGGACACAAGAAAGCAGAATCAAAATTTTTTCACATTACGAAGCTCATTCCAATATCAGAAGACATCGACGATAAGGATTAA
>NW_022639666.1:13273-13674 GCF_010583005.1 Odontomachus brunneus | reverse complement strand
TATATAAAAAAGCAATGTTGACCTTGTTCTGACCTTGGCGACGCCATCCTATGTCAAATAACTACTATTGTTGAATGCGTTTTTTAAGCCTTACAACTTTTGTCTGAAACATTTTTCTCTCCCGTGCTTGGTTTTCGACATATTCGACTGGATGGATTAAAATGGTCCACCTTGTATATATATATATATATATATATATATATATATAGTATAATATATAATATAGTATAATACTATACAGGATATATTATACAGGGATATGTTGAATATAAAATATAGAGTATACACTACACATACACTACGATAAGTACCGATTATTTTTGTAACTGATTATACAAACGCAATGTTATTAGAGAAATTATGGCCAATGGCCAATGGCCATCTTTCTTGGTGTGGCCATA
>NW_022639666.1:13163-13263 GCF_010583005.1 Odontomachus brunneus | reverse complement strand
TGTAAGATCTGGACATGATCCAGATCTTACCTTCACTGGTTGGATCATGTCCAGATCTTGCCTTCACTGGTTGGATCATGTCCAGATCTTGCCTTGACCG
>NW_022639666.1:3942-13153 GCF_010583005.1 Odontomachus brunneus | reverse complement strand
TAGGGATTTCAGAATGTCTTTAAGATGTCCTGTGGAGATCTGTGTTGTTCGATTTTTCAAAAATTACATTTTCTTAAAATCAATTATCTTAAAAATATTCCCTCAAAATTTCAAGTTAATGCAACACGATACATCAGGTCGTCCCTCTCTGATGAAACAGAAATGTTCGCGAAATCAAACATAAAAGAATCCACGCGGCTTAAATCCGGAAAACAAATCTATTTATTATAATCAGATATAAGCAAAAATGCGTCTGTAAGACCTAAGTGCCAGAAGGAAGTGCATATTTATTATACTTAAATGTCTAATCGAAGGTTACGCATACAAAATAATAATTATTGCAACGAAAAAACAAACGTTTCGATCCCATTGGATCCTTATCAATGTACAATTATTAACAAAATTTATACAATGATCGCAGATTGTCGCATGAAAGTGGTAAAAAAAATTTTAACGATGTGTTGGTATCGAGTTGGTATTGTAGTAATATATGTGCTCCTAGAGATTTTTATAAGCAAAATTTGCAAGGTCGGGCCCTTCATGATCGTGCGCTCCGCCTCACAGTCCTGATTGTAAGGGGTTGCAAGAAAGGTGGAAGAACCTAACTAATGATAGTGAGATAAATAACAAATATATAAAAATAATTCAACTTAAGAGGCACGAACGAAAACCGGTTCTTAACAAATCTGTTCACAGTTTTTGCAGGATAATTTATAAATAGTATTAACCCGTGAAAAAGATGGTAGAGGGTCTTTATGTCTTTATGTCCGTTGATAAAATTGTCTAACTTTCTAATACCCAGGAAGGCCAATTTTTGTCCCAAATGAGCCGACATCGATCTAAACTGTTCAGACACACTCTTGATGTAAGGAACCGGGAAATAACTGAAACATTCCTCCTCCTTAATTATGCTACATTGTGATCCCCCTCCTGATTCCGCTTCTTTATGGACCAACTTAGAGAACCGCATGTGAAATGTGTGAAAAATCAGTCCCAGAAGACAAACATTATCCCTTAAAATTGAAATCATAGGGCTTAAGTTTTTTTGGTGAAAAAACGAATGAAAGAGGAAAAATGCTCTGTCAACCAAACCCAATATAGTGTCTCGGCTATGGAATATGGGACGTCATGAGAAATGACTTAAATAACGAGCAGAAAACGGCGGTTTATGAAATCAATCAATAATTAAACTGTTCTTTTCAATTATCAAAATAACAACCAGAAAAATAATATAGTTATTGCTACCAATCACATAGTAAATTGTAGTCGTATTATAAAACGAATTAAATAAAGTTAAGATACCCTAAAAAAGAAATGAATGCCGCGGGAATTGTAAATATAGAGGTAAATGATATAGGTTAACTTATTTATAATATAGAGGTAAATGATATAGGTTAACTTATTAATTAATCATGAATCCCAAATCTATCATAACCAGATCAACAATGACAGGCGATAAAGGGGAACTCGAACATGGGGTTACTTCTGCTTGAATTATCTCATCAAAAATTAAAATGTTAAATCTACCAAGTCAATATCTTTCATGAATTCCAAAAGTGATATTCATATATTTTTTTTAAATTTTAGTCCAACGTTTCTTCAAACTATATGCACTAAGGTCTTTAAGGAAACGTTAGTAAAAAGTGAAATCACATTAAATGAAATAAAGCGAAATCCAGGTGATATATATGTATTGTTAATAGACTTAACAAATTCAAAACTATTTTCCACTAATAAATCGCTTGTAAAATGTTATTACGTATAATCTGAATAAAGACGGTTAGAGAATAAGACGATTAGAGAATGTCAGAATTGTTCCGAATAAAAACTTTTGTCTTATGTAAAACCTTTAAAAATCCTCTGTTATTCAAATCAAGAAGTAGACTCTTGTTAACAAAGCGATTTAATATTGTTAAAGAAAAGTTACGTGATGTCTGTTGTAGATCAATACTGAATCTACTTATATTATTCTTGATGTTTCTAATAAAATGAAGTAATAATTGTACTTAGTTGTTTAACAAAAGTAAGTAAAAGTTCCTCCCTAATTGTAACAAAGAACGTACCTCCATTGGAATCTCTATGTTAATTAAATTAAGAAACCATTTATCATTCAAGTTCAATGGGGAATATATCCAAATAGTAGAAAAGAGATGTCACGGTCCGAAGTTGCTTGGTTATCGATATTATCGCTGGCATTGTTGTCTCTTTTCCGCGATACCGGTTGACTGTGCGTTGCGACCTGCTTCGTGTCATGCCGGGCTGTCATTGTGGCGGAGTCGAGTAATAGTTCGTGCGTATTACGAGAACGGGTTTATAACGAGGGAGAATAAGAATACGAGAGAATAGTAGTGAATGACAGAGAATAAAGGAAAATTAGAGAAAATAAAAGAGAATGGGAGAGATTAAAGAAGCATGAAAACATTTACCTGTATTAAAATTTGCTTAATAATTATGTATATGAGATTATAATAATAATTATGTACATGAGACTATATATGTATATTATGTCTATGGTCTCTTCCTACATGTTGGCTTCACTTTTCTGGCCGTTTGCGGGATCCATGTATACTATGTCCATGGTTGTATTCGAATATGAATTCAGATTACAGGTTTGTGTGTGAGAGATAGGGAGAGACAGAGAGAGACGGGTTGAGACGGGGAGAGATGGGAAGAGGCAGAGAAAGACAGGGAAAGACAGGGAGAGACAGGCAAAGACGGGGAAAGACAAGGAGAGATAAGAAGTGACAGGGAGAGACAGAAAGAGACAGGGAGCAACAGGAAGAGACGAGGAGAGACAGGGAAAGACAGAGAGAGGCAGGGGGTAACGGGGATAGACGAGGTGAGACGGGGAGAGATGGGGAGAGACAGGGGAAAACGGGGAAAGGCAGGGAAAACAGGGAGAGACAGAGAGAGGCAGGGAGAAACAGGGAGAGACAGGGAGAGATCGGAAGAGATAGGTGAGGCAGGGAAAGACTGGGAGAGACAATGCAGATTATAGGTTTGTATGTGAGTAAGGTTTGTGATTTTTGTTATATAATTAAAGTGCAATAAAGTACTAAGAAAGGAGATTGAAGGCGCGCGTATAGCGCGCGCTGTGTGCTAGTCCTATCAGAAAAAGTGCGTGTTAACTAAATCTCGAATGTATCGAAGTGGGTGAAGCCTCTTTTCCGCGGCGCTAATTGGCCGTCTCGACCGTCTCGATTGTCTCGATCCCGTCGCAGTTGATTCGTGCCGCTTGCAGCTGTTAGCCGCGGTGACAGATCAGGTTGTGTTGTTCGCGTCATATTAAATTTGACTCTTTAATTCGAATAGGAATAATGCAGTAACCTCGAATTTGCAACAAAATTTTCTTATTAACAAAACTTTTTCAATGAGGTATGACTAAGTTTTCTTTGCCATTTGAAATTTTTGGATTCCCTCAACGTCTAAGCCTGTCTTGGGAGACTGAAGAAAAATTTTTTTGGTAAAAAGGTTACCCTTCAAAATAAAAAATGTTTCGGCGTTTCTCTATATTTTTAATCATTCTAAAAATATAGAAAGTACGAATAGATTTTAGAAACATCCCGCAGTTGCGTAATGCATATATACAATGAAATTGACTAATCTAATTAAATCTAATATAAAACACATTTTTCTATTGGACAAATCATTATTGATTGATTTCCTCGTGCATATGCAATTATGCAAGTTTGTCCGAATAGACTTTAGGTTCGTAGCTTCCTTCAATACTGCTTAATATATTGTGTGTTTATATATGTATACTCGTTTGTAAAACAGTTCGGACCTTTTATTCTCGATGTACTTTGGAATATAATTGACATCCAAATGAGAAAATTTGCGTTTGAGTTTTTCTCATATGATAGGATCTCTCGTTGGATGCATCTCGGAAATGAGTCGCAAAAAAAAAGAAAATACTCAAACCGCTGTGCAAATATATGTGCGTGTGTGCGCATATGGTCACGTATGTATCGTATGTCAAGATATATTATAATTTTACTAAAAAAATATTGATCGATAAGAGAGCTACGTACAGTGATATAATTATTAACATTTAAATGAGATCTATTTTGCCTTTCTAATAATGTAAGAACAAACATTAAGAATCATCAATCGGGGATTTTTTTACGCTGTGTATATTACGTGTGTCCCTGTGATTTGAAAACCTTATCTATCTGTCCCTCTCTCTGCTTTCTATCGTCGAGTGGTTGTTCCTTCCCTTTATTTTTCCCTTGCGTTATATGTGCCTGCCTTATGTTTAAGTTCGTGCATCGCAACCGCCGTCAGACGATTTCATCAAGGCCGATTTTATTTTATTACTACAGTGCCAAATCGATCGAGTCCTCTGTCTTGCGTGGCTACGTGCTCGCAATCACGGCAACGTATTCTCATCCACTTTCACATAACGTTTGTTCATTCACTCAGAAGATTTCCGCGTCCAGTTCGTTCGGTGGAGCAGTCTGCAACACCAACTGCATGCTGGACTCTGTATTACGTCGCTTCATTTTACCCTTAGTCTTCTTCAGCATCGTAACCTAGGAAGGGACAGGATCACGGAACGCACAAAAGAGTAATCGATAAAAAATGTCAGTCAATGTCACTGATAAAATAGAAAGTAGATAGTAGAAATAGAAATTACGGTCAACTCAAGATCAACAAATCATACACAGAAAAAGAAGGAAAAGAAGAAGAAGTAGAGAAGAGGAAAAAACGTTACTCTCGTAAAAGTTAAACTTCTATCCGGTAATAGAATGCGTCTAATCCACACATTACGACAAGCTCGAGCTAGCTACGTTGGATCGAGGCATCGACAAGGTATAATTACGGAAGTCGATCGGTTTTATATGCACCAAGGAGGGACCAGATTTTCCTTTTTTTATCTCGTTTTCTATTTTTTTCTTTCTCTTTTTATGGATGTATCGCTCAGATACGGCACACGTTCACCACACCGTGGCTCCTGCTTTGCACGCGCGCGCGTGTGACGCCGCTCGAGCGTGCATCGAGGAACCTAGGTTGAGATCTCGTGCGCGCGCGCATCTTCAACGAGAGAGAGAGAGAGACTAAAAACGATCGAGCGAGCGGTTGTAAGCTGTGGTATAGTTGGATTACTCGTCTGTGCTCTTGCCCCCTCCCCATTAGCAGGTAGAATTGACGGTTCGGTATTGCGACGCTTGATCTTACTTTTCTTCAACATGGTAGCCTGAAGTGAACAAAGGAATAAGGAAAATATTAGTCGAAATGCAATCAGGAGAAGGAAAAGCATGCGCTGATGGGTATCAGCAATCAGGTTACGCTTTCTTACAGAGAATACGTAGAGCATTGATGTAATGTGAAACGGAAACAGTACTACAAACTAATACATACGGATGCGGCTGTCAAAAGTTTACGTGCCACAAAAAACGTTATGCCTCATCATTCTAAACCCGAACAGTGAGAGAAAGGGTACAATCACTTCTCCTTGATGTGTATATATATATACTCCACACAATATAGGGATTATCAAAACATATACTGATATTGATATATCGCAAACTATCTATGTTACATTCTGTCCGTTATTTTTGTGGAATTATGGGGTTTTCGGTGAGATTCTACGGCGGGATATTACCTTGAGTGCGGACTTCAAGACCACGATATCTCCCGAACTCTGCACCCACGGTTCACCGTCCACATGTACAGGTATTAAGTGGTAAACTTAGTTCCTGCGGCTCACAGTTAGATGACGTTAGTTGTAGGTGTAATTTATTTTGACATCTGAAACTGGCTGCATTTTAGAGGTTAGACATTTGTCAATAAAATTCAGTGCGAAGAGATTCATTTAAGCGAGCAGTGCTATTTTTTCTTTTGATTAAATATGGAACGTGATAAGTTGTTTTTTCGACATGTGCTGCTTCATTACTTTGACTTGAAAAAAACTGCAGCTGCAGCTCATAAATTGCTTTTCGAAGCTTATGGCAATTATGCTCCATCGGAAAGAACATGCCAAGTATGGTTTCAGCGATTTAAGAGTGGTGATTTTGATGTCAATGATAAAGAACGCTCAGGCCAACCGAAAAAGTTTGAAGACACCGATTTGCAGGCATTATTGGACGAAAACTCTACTCAAACGCTCCAAGAATTGTCTGCAGCATTAAATGTTACTCCGATGGCTGTTTCCAAACGTCTACATGCAATGGGAAAAATTCAAAAGGAGGGAAAATGGGTACCACACGAATTAACCGCAAATGCCATTGCGAATCGCTTAAACATCTCTATTTCTCTGCTCGCCAGGCAGAAAAAGAAGAGTTTTTTATGGCGCATAGTGACTGGCGATGAACAATAGATATACTTCGATAATCCTAAACGAAGAAAATCATGGGTAGACCCTGGCCAACCATCGACATCCACACCAAAGAGAAATATTCATGGCCACAAAGCAATGCTTTGCATTTGGTGGGATATGCACGGCGTCGTTTATTATGAGCTACTCAGACCGAACGAAAGTATCACGGGGGATCGATATCAATCACAATTAAACCGTCTGAATGAAGCATTGTTGGAAAAAAGGCCAGCAGTAGCCAGCAATCGACGTAAAGTCATGCTTTTGCACGACAACGCTCGACCACACGTTGCCAAAGCCGTCAAAGAAACACTGATGCACTGAGTGATGCAGTGCTCGAGTGGGAAGTTCTCCCACACCCAGCGTATTCACCAGACTTAGCTCCTTCGGACTATTACTTGTTCCGGTCGATGCAGCACGGCTTGGTGGATACATACTTCAGAAATTACGAGAATGTGCGAAAATGGATCGACGAATGGATTGCATCAAAAGACCAATCGTTCTATCGTCGCGGAATCTACGCGTTGCCCAAAAGATGGGAAAAATGTATAGCTGGCGAGGGAAAATACTTCGATTAATATATTTTTTGCTTTTGATGTCGAAATAAATGAGTTTTTTAAACAAAAAAACCGCAGGAACTAAGTTTACCACCTAATATATCCGAGTTCAGGTGAATTTTTATGTGTCCGCCCTGTCGAACGAAATTCGCCAAGAGTAAAAAAATGTACTCATATACGGTTACGTCGGATACTGTTTTCGGTGTGTGTTCGGGCTTAGTGAAATTCTTATTTGTGCTATCCTCATAGCCGTGCGTAAACCCGACTGTATCTGTCTAAGATGCATAACACTCGTGACTTCGACAACTTCTAGCATACCATCCCAGTGATTTGGCGTATAAAATTGATCTTCTTTGGTATCTGGGCCCCCAGGGATTAGCACCAGAACCCCAACTAAGTTGTAACAAGAAAACGAAAGAGAACGTTGAAAAAAACACAAAAGATATACTTCTTCTTGCACAAGTGTATTCTAATAATTACCTTAAAATATTCAGAATAATTGTTCCTTCTACCTGTGGTAATTCAACCAATTTGCCGTCTACTTCTAACCGAATTTCTTAGTGTAAATCCTTGCACGGCTTGCGCTTGACTATTTTACGCAATCGTCCGTTAACGTCTTTATTCCGTAATCTGCTTTTGAATTTGTTCGGGTTTTCTTCTCTCGCGTTTTGAAAGTCCAAACATAAATCTGCATCGACGCCAATGCCAAAATAATTATTCATTACATAAATTTGCGTGTTATCTTCGGTACTTGATCCTGCACCTGTAATATATAAATGGCATACAATTTTTTCAAGATTTCTGGTACCACTGCTGCGTGACCTTAGATTAATTATGTCAAAAGGGGAAAAACATACGCCAAAAATTCTTATTATTTTCAATATACAAAGACATCTGTATGAAAGAACACTTCAGATTGCGTACTTGTTAAATGCTGTGAAAACTATCCTTTTTTTGACAGTCAATAAATAGTTTTAAAATAAACGTGGTACGCAAGAATTTTAAGAATGTATTTTCTCGCTTCTGATCACCGTCAATTCAGGGTTTCGCAAAGGTAAAACTAGAAGCCTTAATAAAGTTTTTTCATCTAAAAAAAACGGCTGTATCTATTGACAGACAATGTTCCGATCGTGTACTTAAGGTTCCTTGTACCTCGCCGTCCACATCGGATTTGTGGCGTCAGAAACGAGGAATAACACGCTGACGAAAATTGTGCCATTTCTGAATAAAGACAAATATAGATGAAAGAGGATTTGGGATTGTTTGAGCATACTTGTAAAATTGTCCAAAAGGTATTTCTTTTCCTTGATGTCCTGTTCCTTGATGAGTAATAATCGTATAATACATGGTGAAATGATGAAATGACTGTATGTTGTCTGCATGCTTCATTTTATTATTTATTATACGACTATTTACTGATCGTCAGGGGAAAGGGATAGTTTTCAGAAAATTATAAAGATGTATTTATGCGATCTCAAGTACTCTTTCGCACATTTATCTTTATTTAGAAATGACACGTGTAATTTTTGTCAGCGTGTCATTTCTCGTTTCGTATCACAAATCCAACATGGCCGTGGCGAGATACAAAGAGTCTTAAAATTGTTTTAATTCCATTCTCAGATGTTGTAAGAACCATTTTATTAGCTACATAGCATCTGAAGATGAATTTAAATTTAAAACTGAACTATGAATATTATCCTAAGTAGGTATTATAGGCGGGTTCTAACTCAGGTCCTCCGAGGGGGGGGGTGAGGGGCGGGGGGTACCGCGGGCGAGGGGAGTATGACGTCACGGGGGGGTATGACGTCACCGCGGGGGAGGGGGTTATCATCGGTCGGTAATGGGGAGAGGATACCGATGTTACAGGCGGTCGGTAATTTTTACCGATATTATATAACATTTAATTTTTTTACCAACATATAATTTTTACCAACATATAATTACCGATAATACCAACGATAGTTAATTTATTACCGATATTATATATCAACATTTAATTTTTTACCAACATATATATTCTTTACATAATTTTTACTGTCATCTTTATACCTATCTTTAAAATACTACATAATATCGATGATCGGTAATTACCGATATAATTTTTTCTATCTGCTTTCGATAGATCATTTTACCGATCTGCGGCGGATTTTGCGGCGGTTTCCGCGCCGCCCGCGCCGCCCGCGCCGTCCGCGCCGCCCGCGCCGCCCCGCGCCGCCCGCGTGATTTTTAGTCACAGCTGCAAACTCTAATATTCTGCAAACGTATGCATTCGACAATTAGATGTGCAGAAAATGTGACACATGAGATTCTTATTACTAATGAGCACGTACACTGTGCC
>NW_022639666.1:3760-3932 GCF_010583005.1 Odontomachus brunneus | reverse complement strand
AAGAACGGTAAAAAAAACGGTAACGTAAACGGTAAAAAACGGTATGAAACGGTAAAAAACGGTAAAGAAACAGTAAATAACGGTAAAGAAACGGTAACGTAAACGGTAAAAAATGGTATGAGACGGTAAAAAAACGGTAACGTAAACGGTAAAGAAACGGTAACGTAAACGG
>NW_022639666.1:0-3750 GCF_010583005.1 Odontomachus brunneus | reverse complement strand
AGAGGATACCGATGTTACAGGCGGTCGGTAATTTTTACCGATATTATATAACATTTAATTTTTTTACCAACATATAATTTTTACCAACATATAATTACCGATAATACCAACGATCGTTAATTTATTACCGATATTATATACCAACATTTAATTTTTTACCAACATATATATTCTTTACATAATTTTTACTGTCATCTTTACATAATATCGATGATCGGTAATTACCGATATAATTTTTTCTATCTGCTTTCGATAGATCATTTTACCGATTTGCGGCGGTTTTTTCGCGGCGGTTTTTGCGGTGGTTTCCGCGGCGGTTTCCGCGGTGGATTTTGCGGCGGTTTCCGCGCCGCCCCGCGCCGCCAGCGCATTTCCCAGCGTGATTTTTTAGTCACAGCTGCAAACTCTAATATTCTGCAAACGTATGCATTCGACAATTAGATGCGCAGAAAATGTGGCACATGATATTCTTATTACTAATGAGCACGTACACTGTGCCCCCGCGACAAGATTTTGCGTGTTATGCATTCGACAATTAGATGCGCAAGAACTAGAATGTGGCACATGATATTCTTATTACTAATGAATGTAAGATCTCTCTCTCTTATGCATCACAATGTAGCATTTTAGTGCTGCCGCATCGATTTGTGATTGACAGCAAGATGCGCAGAAAAATGTGAAACAAGATACCATCATGAAGATCATGGAGATATGCATATTTTGCACGTTTTGAAACATATAAAATCATGAGTATTACATCAGCGCATAGTTCAGTCGAGATCCAAGCAGCAACAGATACGGGACACGTGCAACAAATTGAACGGCTAAAATGGAGATAGATTGGAGATGGCCAAAATCAAGAAAGATATCGATGGTGCAGTTTTTGCGTGACAGAGAACTCTGTTTGCGGGGAATAAACAAACGCGGACTGAAGGAAAATGTTGAAGTTCTCAGGTTGTACTCCCAATTTCTGAACTCTTTTCCACCTCCAACTTAGAGGATTGGTACGAGCGACAAAGAAACGGTAACGTGCTGATACATCAATGTGAGGATGCGGTTGACTGTATGTGACACATATGATGTTACTATTACGTTAGGCTGATTTTGCACATTTGCCACCCTCTCCTAACGAGACATATTTGTTACAAAGAGATAGCGATGGACCATATAAAAGTCACCCAGGAGTCACTAGCAAACAGTCCAAGTCCACATCAACAAGGAAGAAAAATAAAATGAAAATGTTGTACAATACGAAATTTCGTAGACCCGTATATGGAGAGGAGGAGGAGGTTTTTTTACAACAAAGCCCTCCACGTAAGTTTTTTAATAGATTGTATAATAATCCAGGTTTTCAAATTTTTAAATAATAATTAATCCAATTTTAGATATCGAAGAATGGGAAGAGGAGATGGAGGAGGAGATGGAGGAGGAGGTGGGGGAGGAGGATGAAAATGCGGAGGAGGATAATGGTAAGAAAGCACAAATAATTTCACATAAAATTTTTTTAATTTTTTCTGTATATAAAAGCATAAAATTAATTTTATATTTGATTTCAGAACATATAGAAGTAATCGATCTTAGCAGTGAAGAGGAGGAAGTAGAAATAGACGTTGAAATCATTAATTTATATTGACATATTTATTATTATTATATTATATTATATATATTACATTATTATATATATATATTACATTATATATTATTATTATATTAAATAAATAAAATTATTTTACATATCAAAGATTAAACAATTCTTTCTGGCGCTGACCCAACCACCAATTAAATATTTTCAATACATTTTGTAACGCGCAGTGTTTTGAATGATTATTACACCGTAAAATGTTGGTTTCATCCAGTTTGTCCAATGATGCCATATCCTCGTAATCCGCATCCAGAGTCTCAACGATCACCTTTTCTCTCACATCAGCATCGAGGAGATTCGTCAGCCACTCTCGCTTCTCGTACCCCTTGACGTAGACGAGTTTGGATTCTTCGCTGGTTTCGCTGATCACAGCGTCCGTGATCAAACGTTTCGCTTTGTTATACGGGACGATTCCATCCTTCCAATGCAGACCATGATGATTAGCCGTCAACCATGCTGCTTTCGACTTGTCAGCTCTCGTGAGAAGATGCCACGGCATAGGACTCGCAAAGACATAATGGGAGAGAACAGTTCCATTTCCAAGTATTGCTATCTCTTTTACGTGAAATCTCATTCCAACCGTAAATCCTTGCAGGTCCACAAATGTAGGCATGTTCATTTTTTATGTTATTTTGCGCACAATGTTGGTCAGAGGACTGTATTCCACAATGCGGTCGTGCAGAATGAGGCAGTAAGCTGTGGTATCCATCGGTATATTCTCCTTGCAGTCGAATTCAATTCTCACATCGACAGTGGCGCTCTTGATGGATTCGTTTTGTCGCGAACAATCAATGACCACACACGGACAATGAGTAAGAAATTGTATGGGATCAAACAACACATTGCCGTTGTCACATCCGTAATATGATTTGCGGAAACGTGCATACATATCGTACAGAACGGCGTATCTCTGTTTATCGAAATCCATATTCATATCGTCGTACGGATAAAATTCCGAGTTGAGATAGAGTTTCACGTTAGTCAGCTTACAGTGGTCGAATATGGCAACATTGCCAGTGAGAGAATTCTTTCGACCAGTCTGCAGAGCAAAGATGACGTAACGCGGCTTTTCCAGCTGAGTCGCCGTCTTGACAGCCCACGAATGCTTGGTCGTGCTCTGTAGAAGTGGAAATTCGTACAAATCCCACGAGCGAAAACTCATGCTCAAATATCGGCCGCTTTCCAGAACTTGTAGCATAGACAGTCTGTTTACATCTTTCAGCATAACGTGAGGCATTCGCCATTGTATTTTGTACAAATCAATCTTTGGGTCAGAGTTTGCATGTCCCACCACGCAATTGTAGTCGTTGCGTGAACGTATCAAGATCAATTCGTGACGAGCGTTGATTACGATCCGTTTGTAGTCCTCACAAAAGCCTAGCAATGTATTGAGCGGGACACAATAATTAAAGTATTCCGCAAACATGTTTCTCGAGAGATCCCAACCAGCGTTCTTCAACAATAAATTTTTGTCACGAGTCAGCGATACATAGTTTTTGAGCGTGCTCGTTACTCCAACGTTTCTGCAGCGGTCAACCTCCACACCATTGAGTTCGTACCGGATTTCATCGAACAGAAAGGCCGCACAATTATTTGTCAACATCTCAACTGCATGGTTATCGCCTTCTATCCTCGTTTGCACAAACTTGCCCTCGATGTAGAGAAAACTCTCACATGGCAACGTGTACAAATCCTGCTGTTGTATCGGTATTCGTATCTCGTCACTGTGTCCAAAAGATGTATTGGCGTATGGATTGTACGTGTGAGTCTCGATCTTGACGATGCGATCGTCAAAGATCGGCTCACCGCCAATGTTCAAAATGTCGACCATCTTCACGTATTTTTTCGCACGATGAATCCCAAAGATCTTAAAAATGCAATGTTGGCTGCGCTAAGTTTCTTATTTTTCTTGTTTATAATTGTCCTCTTGATGGGAAAAATGTCGCTCACGTATTTAGTCTGACTCGCTTCGTTCAATACGAGCATCTCAGGTGTCCTATTGCCGCCGCACGTGCAACCTGACGATTATCTCTTCTCCGCGGAAATCAAGCAATCCACGGTCTTGATCCACAACACGTATCGTCAAATCCGATACGCTCCATGCAAAG
>NW_022639665.1:529385-531321 GCF_010583005.1 Odontomachus brunneus | reverse complement strand
TCAAGAGAGTATCAGAACTCTAAAAGAAATGTCACATTTTTAAATATGGAGTGCCAAGTTCACACAAGTTCAATAATTGTCACCTTGTATATATTTTATGTCGAAAGGTCTAACAGTCGCATTTGAAGGCCAAAACAATAAAAATATCCAGTATTAGGTTCGTGTGCGGGGATTGGTACTTTTATCTCAAAGGAAAGGAGAAAAGGAAGACTCAATCGCATCGCGTGTGCCGAGCTTTAATGTTGGATCCGATCTCCGTAGCATTATATCGGTCTGTATTATGCTTATATATCTACGGCAGCGCGCACCGGGAGGATCCCAGGCCGTGCAAACTCGGGAAAGTTGCCGCCACCTCCGCTAATTGTAAGGTACTCTAATAATAGTAATAAATATATAGCGGTTCACGGCGGGCGCGGCGGTTTTATGAAAATATGGTGGACTCGGGACAATACCATTTCGCGGAAACAATTATCGGACTTGGTGGCGGCGGCGACTGCTGTTTGCATCGCGACAACGAATTTCCGTTGGGAAGGTATTACCGTCGCTTGTGCGCGACCGGCGTCTTTTGCAAGCTGCTCTCGCTCGCTTCGTTGCCCTTAACCCTCCGATGCGCGCGCTTCCCGAATCTCCAGCCACTTAAAAGTTGCGCGTTATCATTTAGCGCGTTAAGTAAATATTTACGTCCCTCGCGTGGCGCAGCGAACGTAGCGCGGCGAGGAGCGAAAAGTGCACGAATACTGTGAAATTGTAATTTACTCGAGAGATTAAACGAAGAATAAGGCCGCGTCCGGTCCGGCCGCGGAGTTTCTGCGCAGAATACGGCCGGCGGTTCTCCGCTTCAGCATCGCACCCGTTGCTATGTTCGGCGCATTGCTTTTCGGCGAATACACGAATCTTGATCGTTTGTCGATAACGTTGGAACGTTCGTTCGTTTGTTCGTTCATTCGTTCTCGCGTAATGGCCGATAATCGTCGACGGCGAGCCACCCCTCGGAGAAAATTCCGGCGCAGCGCGCGCGTCCCGCTTTTTTTCCCCCCAGTTTACGTTATTAGCCGTCGTTAACTCGGCATTTTACGAGCACGAACGAGCCGTGAGCTGCGCGGCAACGTAGACACATCATTTTCCCCGGGGTGAGAGCGTCTTCTGGTGTCCGCCTCGGTGTAATCCACCTCAAGGGGGCTGCACCGGCGTCGGTCATCTCCGGAAGATTGCGGCCCGCATCGAGCCGAGATTAAACCCCGCAGTCTCCGGCGGCGCGCGAACACACGCGTAACCCGACACACAAAAGCCAGCCGGATCCTTTACCGGATACGTGTGTGCATACTCATGATTCGCGAGCTTGCGTGTGTGCGGGACAGCGAGCAGACATCTGGCTCGCGCGCATCTCGTCCGAGAACGCGGCAGGAGGAGGGGGAGGGTAATGCGGGAAAAGGGTTGCGCCGTAGGAGCATAGCTCGCAACCCTCTTAGCTCCTTACCCTTCGCCACGCGTCATCAGCATTTCCTCCCCCGTTGCCCTCAAAACCTAGCCCACCACTGCACCAGTGGTGCATTATCGCGCAGGTGCCTCGGGCCTTGAGTCTCACGAGAGCTCCGGAACGCGAAGCTTCGCTTTTCCACCTCCGCGAGTCTCATGTTTTAGGGATACTAATATAAGATATCTTTATATACTGATATTTTAATGAAAAACAATATGGTTGATCTATACAGAAATCTGGTTGTGCCAACCAGATTAAATAGTAAAATACGGAATAACTATTTATGTGGTTGCTGTAACTAAAGAACAATGGCTGAGTTACTTATGTTGCAGCAGTGATAATACATGGTTAATACAAACGCGGCTCATTACGCGGCGACTACAAATGTATATTTATATACTCAGAACCAGTTTTCATGTGTATAGATCTCTAGCTGTGCGCGTAGTAAATTGCTTTTGT
>NW_022639665.1:498308-529375 GCF_010583005.1 Odontomachus brunneus | reverse complement strand
GATAATACATGGTTAATACAAACGCGGCTCATTACGCGGCGACTACAAATGTATATTTATATACTCAGAACCAGTTTTCATGTGTATAGATCTCTAGCTGTGCGCGTAGTAAATTGCTTTTGTTTTCTAACATCGCTGCTTTGCAATATATTGATTAATGCAACTATGTCGATATTTAGCTTGTCTATGCAAAATGATCCCTTACTAATTTCTGGTTGCCACAACCAGATCACTAGCAACTTCATTGATGTAGTTAACACACCAAAGTAAGTTAAATCAACCATACATAACTATTATACAAAGATGCAGCTATTTGCTTACAACTAAATATTTTTTGTTAGGTGCACCACATCTCTTTTTTCCGTGTAGTAATGCTGGGATGTTTAAAGATTGTCGGAATATCTAATAATTACTCGAGTCACTCTCTGCGGCTCGCCATAGGATCTGATTCCCTATACTACACTGAAAGAAAGAAAGGATTGGTCTAACTAAAATTATAGTTATTTCTTGGCCCCAATCACATATCTTTGTAGTAAAATGGCAGTGGTAACATGCACATGAGATTATTGTCACTAACATTATAGTGGGATTTAATTAAAAAATGGTTTCCTCGACCGCAATTTCAAGTAATTATTTCTCTATGTGATTATAGTCACAAATACCAGACATTTCTTTTTCAGCATGCTGATTACAGGTGTGATTCAAATAGTCTCCCGCTGATGTGGTCGGTAGTAAGAATCATCTGATGGACCATAAAAAATTATATAGCGGGTTGGCTAGTCTTGTCCTATTCGACTAGAAATTTATTCCATAGTCCTGATCAGGCTGATCTCAATCGGTTACCTGGTTTATACAAGGCGATGCTGCCGGCTTCTGATAAGTAGCGCAATGCCACCATCAGAACCTTGATCCCTTCGAGCGCATCGTGGTGTGCAAATTTACCCCATCGATTTCTTCAAAAAGTAATTTTTCTCGGAATACAAACGAATGTGAATCAACTTTTTATTCTTGTATCACTTTCTTATCGAATTTTATAATATTATCGTTAAATTTCAGATCTTTTTTTATATTAGAAACATAAAAAATTGAAATTGATCAAACCGAGTTACAAGTCGGCAAAGATGCAAGATATAGTACACTTGTGTGCCTTTCTTCTGCCAGAGATGTGTGCGCTTGAAGAGTTAATTAAGGGTAACAATTAGGACACGATAACATCATGTCAACTAGATAATTGGTTGGGATCAACCTAATCAGGACCATGGAAAAAATTCCTTTAGTTGACTAGATTATTACACCTCCTTCCTAAAATTGAAAAGATTCGTACGCGTTATTTTCAACTGCCCTCGTTCCTTCACCAGGTACTCATCCTTCGTGCCGCTACCAGCCGTTAGGAACGTCGCTCCTCGGAAGGGTCTCTTTCGTGCTCCACTCTGCGTGGCTCCTCGTGGCCGCCGTCGCGAGTTCTCGAGACTCCCGCGGCTAGTAGTGGGTTCTTTGTGTTTGCCGGTTGCCCGGGCAACCCTCGAAGAGTTTGCCTAGGATTAAATATGTAGTTTCGAATTAGGCGGACACAACGCTGTGCCGCGCCGTGTCGATCCCCCTCCCCCTCTCTCCCTCTTTCTCGGCCTGTAAAACGTGGTCTAAGACGACATGTTCTCCGTTATATGAGCGAACGGAGCTCTTTAGAAACAACGAAAGGAACAAAGCCCGTCTGAAGAGCTCGAAGGGGGAGGTCCGCGGCCCTTCGTAACGCCGCGCCGGACCCGGCGTTTCGCGATACGTGATTACTCGTTTCAGAGGGAAAAGAGGAAACGTCGCGACTCCGCAGGGAATCCTTCTTCTCGACATCAAACAAAATTGCCCTCCTCTCGCAGCAACGTGGAATTTTAATAAGATTCGAAGGGTTTATCCCAATCCTGGCGTATGTCCGCGCGCGCATAAAGACGCTCCGCAGCTCGATACCGATACTCTCGCGCTACGTCCGAAAACGAATGTCCGATGCTCTTGACCTAATTGCTGAAAAATTGTTCGCCAAGAGCAAACCAACATTGTTCGCCGAGAGTAATTTCGCTGAAAAATCCACTTGATATTTATTCACGCCCGCGGGCGTTCGTCTTCGCGGCGTAATCTTTGTTTGTTTACTTTATGCAACTTACATATAGATGGTTACACGCTATTTGATTAATCCTTTTACGAGCGCGCGGTTTTTAATTAACTAACTGTATTTAACTTTTCATTAGCTAACTGCAGCTTTTGTAGGCGCGCGCTCGGATCTCATACCGCCGCAATCAACAAACACTGCGCGTAGCTGTTCCAAAAAGTATGGCGCTTTCGTCTCGTTCTACATTAATTTACAAATGGTATTTAAAGTGCGATATATTTCCCGCCTAATGTCTCTTGCTCACTCTAGGTGATATCTCGCCGGTCGAGATTTTCCACTTCGAGATACCGCCTGAGATTCCCGCCTGACGCGGGAAAATTTTTCGGACGCGTCCGCAGTGCGAATGGAAACGGTTTATGGATAATGCTCGACGTATCGATTCGTGCTTATCGGTCTTTGTCTAAAGCGTTGAGCTTGCATAGATACGGATAGAAGCTAAATGCGACGGCAAAAAAGTAATTGAACGCGCGGCTCCCTCACTAGTCCCTAGACGCAATTAATCATCGAATATCGCGGATACGTTCCTATGTTATTTATCGCGCCTTTGAAATGCACGCATTGAATAAATTTCTTATTCATGCGACATGAAAAATTGCCGCTTAATAACCTCGGTACGAACACAACACCCCCGCCACCCTTCCTCGGGAGGGTGTACGCGCTACGTGTGTTACGTTTACTTTGTGACTTTAAAGGATTCTCAAGCGTTCGTGAGCGTGCAACAAAACCTTACCTCGTTTAATTTCCTGCAGGCTTCAATTAATTAAATGACAATTCACGTGAGTTCACGTGGAAAAAAGGTTAGATTATCCAAATGTCTCATGACAAACGGACCAGAAATTCTGATTGGACTCCCCAGAGTTCTGTCCAAGTTAATAAGGTTTCTGGCTGAGCAGAACTCACAATTGTTCCACCGGTTAATCAGAATCCAGCAGAATTCTGCTGGAGCAAAATAATTCAATTGATTCTACAAGTCTATAGTTCGCTGGGCAAAATTAAACGTTGTAGCAGATTTGCTGTTGCAGCAAAAATATCAGGTTTAGAAGCAACTGTCAACTCGCTCATAGAGCAAGCCCATTCTTGTTGATATTATTTTAATTACTGCAATAAATCATTTCGAGCTGTTTCAAGTTTACGAAACAAATTCATGAGTTTTACTGAACAACTATGCAATCAAATAAATAACAAAGGAATATTTTTGTTCGTTTTATGAAGAAGTATACTTTCATTAAGTCTGACTGCAAATAACTATAATAAGAAACATGTTATTACGCGTTACGTAATTTAAGTTTTTTTATGTCAATAACTGTATGTATTTGTGATACGATATATTGATACAAATAATATGTATCTTTATGTGAATGTATTTACATTAATATTTTATTCTATTACGAGAATTCTATTATAAGAGAAAAAATATTTAAAATTTATTTATGTGTGAAACAAAATTTTTATTTCACAGAAATAAAATTTATTTTACAGAAATTAACTTTATTTAGCAGAAATTAACAAAATTTCACATTTCGGAGTAAACTTTAAATTCCATAAAAATTTTCAAATATTTTTTCTCGGTGTATTTGAATGTTTGTGCGAATAATAAATATTAAAGACAGTTTAACGAGCATTTTTGCTTCAGTCAACTTCTATTGCTGGAGCAACTGATGATTTATCGAAATCCGTTAATGCACCAAATTTCCTTTGATATAACAGCGAAATGATTAGTCGCATATATCAAATTGTATTTTCCATTAGTCGTGGTGTAGAATCATCTTTGCTGTGTTAACAGATCCGCCATGCTATAACATCGAACTTAACTGGGTACAACCACAAATCTTACGCAGCTCTGCGACTTGGTTAATGTAACATAGCAAACTGGCTGTCCGTATATTGCAGCTATAGATTTGCTGAGCTAGCGAGGTTTTCAGTTCTGACAGCAAATCTTTCTTTTCCGTGCGCTAACTTGAACAGAATTCCGGTAACTTCGAGCGGAATTCCCGTTCGTTCATATTTCACCGGACATTCGGTTAATCCAACCCAAATTTCCTTTCCCGCGCGGCTACGACCGCGGTCGACGTGAAGTATTTTATTTGGGAAAAATAAATTTCCGCGCGACTCGCGCGATTGCGTCGGTCCGATTTTTCATCTTATCGTGAGGTAACAGTCCGCCGGCCGCGCTGTATCTTTCGCGAGCGGCGAAAGTGTCGGAGGATTCTTTAATCGAATTTCGTTCTAGCGTGATGCGAGTACGTTTATGTAACGAGAGGATAATTTCATTTCACTGTTAGTGCGCGCCGAATAGTTTGTTCCGAGTTGCCGCGTGGCATTGCGCGGTATGAACGAGGTGCCGAGAGGCAAAAGGTGAAAAAAGGGTGAGCCGCAATCGTCGCGGTCGGTTTAAGAAGAATCGTTGGCGCCGAGCGTTCTCGACGACGTCGAAGCCTTGGGGAGGAAACAGCGGCAAGCAGGGGACGGGGGAGCGGGCGAGGAGGGTGCGCGGGCAGGAAGTGCGCCCTTTCCTCTAGATGGAGAAATATTACAGTCATTATCGCGGTGCCACGAAAGTTTGGCCGAGTCGGTCCTTTCCTAGTCGGTGAACGCGGCCTCGAGAGAAGGATGCTGGCACGGAACTGTGTTTTATCAAGCGATTCTCCCCCTCCCGCACATAATATGCCGTCGAAGTCTCGTCACCGTTACTGTGCGACAATCCATAAAAATAACTCGATTGCGAGGGTCTCCCATTGTCGGTCTCAAGAGAAGCGAGAGAGTTGCGGGGGGCGCGCGCGCGTGCGAATTGTCAATTATCGTGTTCGTTGATTCATTGGAATTGTGTTTCACGGAGCGATTTTTTTCCACGTCCTAATGTTTTTTGCGCAGTTTTCGCTGAGGTGATTTCGTGTAATTGCCCTGTGGAAGTTAACATCGGTGGGGTTACACATGGCGAACGTTGGCCGTATTCGCTTCCAATTTTCGTCGGTCGACCGGTCTTTTCGTCTCGGGAATGCGCGACTCTCGCGTCGTTATCGATTAAAAGCGTTTCGAGCGTCGCATCACGGGTAAAACGAGTTTTACTACCTTGTTGACCGGCTATTTGTCGAAGGCACGCTCATGAGACGGGTATGTTGCGCGTCGTGTTATTTGCGGAACGCGGCTCGAGTCGAAATTTTGGTTCCACATTAACCTCGCAAATTCCGTTGCACTTGAAGGATTAGCGGAGAATTCCGAGGCATGAAATTTAGATTTTACGATAAGCCTGCAAATATCGTTAAACTTTCACGTCAATGAAGAGTCTCGAGACGCAGCGTTTGTACGCTGCTATTGTATTCCTTTGATGCTATACTGACTCTATTTCTCTATGTAACTTTAGTTACAAAAATACTACAAACATATTTTTTCTTAGCATGCGAACCGTAATTTATTGCCGTTTTCTTCATATAAATACTCAAAGAAGAATTTGCCGTTTACCCGAGTCGAAATTTGGATTCCACATTGACGCTGCAAGTTCTGTCGAACTTGAAGAGTCAATGAAGAATCTCCAGATATATAAGCTCTCAACTTACCTTGACACTGCAAATATGACTGCTGTTGTTTTCTCTCTCTCCAAAGAAGTTTGAAGAATCATTCGTTCAAGAATGATTTGATATTCCATCTGTTTATTTATTTTTAATTATATTAATTATGCTTTTAATTATTTAATATTTGCGCGATTATATCCCAATAAATTATATTAATCAATAAAATTTCAATATATATAATTATATATATCAATAAAATTTCACTCTTGAACCACGGGACTAACAAGTAAACTTACCCCTACACTCCGATTTCTTTCTAATTTGACACAAATGTAGAAGTACAACGAATATTTAGGTCATATTTTTTTATTTTGGCCCACTTTGAATTTCAAGGGCAGTTTATAGCTTTTTACTATTCTCACTTCTATCATCAAGTACAACAAAAATGCATAAGAAATAAAATTGAATATAAAGTATAGTTAAATAATTTTAACAAAATCGGCATAGCTGAGACACGAACCATTCTAAATTTCTTTAGCCGAGATTCCAGCCGAAATATTTTAAATCTGGGCTAAATTAGTCAAAAATAGTTTGAATTTTGGCCAAGCCGCGAGAGAAATTCGAAAATTTTAATTAAAATTTTAACAAAATCGACACAGCTGAGATATGTACCATTCTAATTTTCATTAGCCGAAATTTCAACCGAAATATTGCAAATCTAGGTTAAATTAGTCAAAAATGGTTCAAATTTCGGCTAAATCGAGAAATTATTTATATAATTTTTTTTCAATTTTTTACATGTTTTGTTTAAACATTTTATTATTTATACAAATAATTTTATATATTTGACTTTATATTCATAATCAACAAATCAAAAACGTCCACATCTTGTATTCAATTTTATTTCTTATACACTTTTGTTGCACTTGTTGATGATAGGAGTGAGAACATTAAAAAGCTATAAACTGCCCGTGAAACTCAAAGTGAGCCAAAATGAAAAAAATATGACCTAAATATTCGTTGTACTTCTATATTTGTGCCAAATTAGAAAGAAATCGGAATGTAACTTTTGGGTAGGTTTACTTGTAAGCAAGATTTGAGACTTAACCTTACTTCAATGTTTCCGAACGAAATGGCAAAGTCTAAAGGCGCGATCAAAGCCGTCCTTTCGCTCTACGAAGAAAATGTCGGAAAAATTAAGCGTCTAGGGATGTATCAAATGCACAAAACCAACACTCGCTCACTGCCATTCGCCGCGCCCGGATGGAATCTCAAAAAATGCGCAAGGTTTGTACGAACTCCGGAAGAGATAAGCATCCTCGGGAAAGCGGTTCAAGTCAACTAATTATTTAGTAAAGTTCCCTCGCCATTTGGACGTACTATTACCCTTTCCTATTGCTTAAACTTTGCACTTGGCTTCCGCTCTGCTGCTTGGTTTAACCCGCTCTTTTTGTGTATGTTTCTATTCCTTGCGCAGTCAATCAACTCATTTACTACCTCACCTGTCTGTCTTCTTCCCTTCGTCAGTTCGTTATGTCTAGTAGAGTAAGGCTAAACAACGCAGAGAAATATCGAGGTTTCCTTTCCAACGAAAAGGTCGGAGAAGTACTACAAATTGGAGAAATCGTTGTTGATGATTTCAAATAGAGATAATTACTCGATATCCTATCGTTACAGATGTAGTATGATTGACAATAAGCAAGACGTGACGTCGTCATACGTTAATATATTAATTGGTAAATGTATACACACGATTGGCAATTGACGAAATGTGGCTATAACGAAATTTATATAAGATAAGCAGATATTAAATTACTTATTGAGGATCAGTGTGTGAATAAATGGCTGAAAGAACAAGACTTAATCTCATCTCTTCCTAATTACTATTTCGTTTTTTTCTTTTTATGGAAGTTTTGATGAGATTTGTAGCTCTGAAAAGAGCTGGTATGAAGCTGTAACGGCAAAGATGACAATTATGTATCCAATAATGCTGCTGATTTCAATAGTAATTTAATTTTAACTCTGATACAATTAAGACCAAACAAGCCAAGAAAAAGCGTTGACTAAAGTTTGACACTATTGAACTCGCGGCCGAAGAAGCATTATTAGAAATGAATATTTGCGAAATTGAAGATGAAAGTACCAATTCACCGAGACACGTATCTAATCCTGAACATTTTCTTTTTTTATTTTAGTGTTTAAATAAAAATATTTAAACTTTCAACACATAAAATATAATATAAAAGTGTTGAGTATATATATATATATATATTCCAAAAAAGTTTAAATACTCATATGTAAATAGCAAAACAAAGAATATCCAAGATTAGGTATATGTTTGGAAAATAATACTTTTATCTTATATCGATTTATATTCGAAAGACGGTATTCGTAGTCATGTATTATTTCGGATCTCTGATTAGGAGAGCACAGATTCGTATTCATAGACCGTTATTCGGCTGTCGGAGTTAGTCTTTTTGTATGAAGTAATGCAATAAGTATAGATCGACAAATGATCAGAGATTCATGAATCTATTATTACTCGTTAAATGGCGGACTACGAATGCCAACCTGAATTTCGACTCGGGTATTTCTGTATTCTCGGTAAGTTCGTCAATATCCGCTTAAAATCGGAAATCTCCTGTATAATAAATGATTTGACATACCTTGAAATATATTGCTGTTCGCATCCCGGCGTCCTGCATCCCGGCTCTTCGACCCAGTATCCTGGTACCTTGCTCCGTCGTGGCACTTGCACTGACACTTACACTGACACTTACACTGACACTCGCGTAGACACGATCAATCGAAGACACGCGTGTTAAATACGCGATAATAAAAATAAAGGAATAACGCGACGCCGACGAGAGACTAATTAAGTATCTCAAAGTATCAACAAAGTTCAATCGTCCGAGAGGAACAACAGATAACGCACTGACACACGTAGCTCGTGGTATGCGTGTCTCTCGCCGGCTCGGGATTGAATGGAAACATCCAGAAAAGTCCGCAAGGCACGCAAGTAAATTTGACCACCTTGAAGGTCTCGAGTGTTTTGATCGTGTGATCGCTCGGCGCTCATTCATGAGTAACGGCTGTTGGCGATGGGAGGGGATGAGTTTACATTTCTTGCCAATTGTTCTAGTGCTCTCGCGTGTCGTACACTCCATTCTTTTATAACCGCGTGTTCTCATTATATTTCAAGTAAAATATTATGAGCGCCTAATGTCGAGAAACAAGACACATCTAAAGAAAGCAACGAGCGATAAAAACACGAAACAGACGAAACAGACATTTCTATTTGTTTAGTACTGTTACATTAATATATCAGATTGCCAAAGGAGCACGCCGAAAGAAATAAAAAATTAACAAACTCATATTTAAATAGCAAAACAGTAAGAATATCCAAGATTAGGTACGTGTTCGGGAATTAATACTTTTATCTTATATCGATTTATATTCGAAAGACGGTATTCGTAGTCATATATTATTTCGGATATTTTCAATCAAAATGGATGAACCGATTGATTTTTCTATCCGATCAAGATATCCGATTAAATTGTATCGGATATTTCCGATCATAATGGCATTTTATTAGATAAACCGATCAAAAAATTATGAATCGATATTTCTTATCGGATAAAATATCGATGAATTTTTTCGATTAAAATATCGATGAATTTTTGTATCTGATCAGGAAACATCCGATGAGAAATATCGGTTCATAATTTTTTAATCGGTTTGTCTAATGAAATGCCATTCTGATCGGAAGTATCCGATTAAATTTAATCGCATATCCTGATCGAATAGAAAAATCCATCAGTATTATGATCGGAAATACTCGTTTATTAATTTTATTTATATCGGATAATTTTTTTCAGTACATTAAAAGATATTACTTGTAAAGAAATGACACATTTTAGCTGCCACAGTCGTATCTTAGCTTCCGCGGCTAATCTTTCTTTTACGTAGTTTCTTTTGCTAATCTTTCTTTTTTTTTAGCATTTTTGAGACTCACAGCAGATTTTAAATTTCGATTCGCACGGAACAAACAACTTAACTGGATTAACCAATTTCTGAGGAAATATAGAGAAGCAGAAAATTCCGAAAATAACTGATACTACAATTCTATTCAAGTTAGTCAGAAATCTTGTTAACTTTAGCAGTGGTGATTTTAACCGGCATTTCTGGTTTGTTCATATTTTACCACAGAAATTTGCTTAATTTAATCAAACTTTTTTCCGTGCGGGATAACAATACATATCAGCTACTGTTTTATTTTGATGATACACATAGTTGCTACATGAAACAAACAAGTTTGTCAGTGTATTAGAATCTTTTGTTATTCTGGGAACCAGATGAAAAATTGATTGTAGCAACAGAAAGATTCCTGTTGGAGATTTCTAATTGCCCTCAGTTTGCAGCTGGATGTTCAGGTGAATATTTTTGGATATTTTTAGATATTATTTCTCGTCAGCGAGTTTTCCGTCTCTACTCAGTGACACGAACAGAAATCTCTTTTCTGTCCATCTATTATATATTGGGTTTTAGAGATTTATATTTGCGGACCAATATCAATTATTAAATTACTACTTCTTTTAAGTCTTCAAAATTTATATTTGTGGGCTGATATCAATTATTAAATCACTACTTCTTTAGGTGAAAATAATTTTAAATAATTCTCTAAATAAAAAGAGATATACTGCATTCGATATTTTGATTGTACATAAAATATGTACAAGTTGTCTCGAATAATCGCAAATTTCTGAAGCTGCAATTATTTATCGGATGGTGACGGGTCATAAATGTCAACCTAGATTTCTCGAGTATCTCTTTATTCTCGGCGAGTTCGTCAAATCCGTCCGTTAAAATTGGAAACCTGTATAATAAATGATTTGACACACCTGGAAATATATGATGTATCTCTGTCCTGGCTTTTCGATTCAACTGCTCCTCTTCATTCCAAATACTCATTCATGGCATTGACACTGGCACAGACAGATACGATAGGATTGTTAACTCATGTTAACTAACGCGATAACGAAAGTTCGATAGAATATTTCAAAAGACGACGAAACGTTTCAATCATTGGACGGTATTTGTAATTAACACATTGATACATGTATATCGCGTCGCGGTGTTACTGTATTATGGAAGAGTACCAGAATAAGAGGCAAAACATATAAACACATCCCGCGTCAATCATCAAGTCTCGCCGTCTCGACCAACGGCCGAACGATCACAACAATCAACACCTTCAAAACACTCAAGACCTCCAAGACGGCCAAACTTATCTTCGCGGATTTTCCCGAGTGTTACATTACGCTTGGGCAGTTGGCAAGCAGTGTATCGGTATTTGTTATCACTCCCGTTGAGTGATCGAAATATTTCGCCGATTCGATAAAATATTTTGTCGGGCTCTCGCGTCAGTATCGCGATTAATGAACTTACATTTCTACGATCGTTTCTACGATTCTGGGCATGTGACTGAGGGAACAGAGTTACATTAACTCAAATTGTCATCCAGGAAACGGTGCTGAGCGAGATACGCACACTTGACGTCATTTTCGAAAATACATCTTTGAAAACGCGAAAATTACTTTAAAAAACTATAAAAAATTGTCGAAGGAGCAGATAAACCAAAATGTGCTCTAGATATTCATATTGAGGAATGCTCCGCTTCATTTTCGCACGTACTTTCACCATGCTCGAAATTTAATTTTAAAAATATTTTTTCCGTTTTCATTACATATGGAGCAATGCTCCAACTCAAGTAGAAATCGTATACGTTTCGTCAGTACGAAAAAATGGTCTGATACTGGATCGATACTGAAAAGCGGATATTCGGTTTTGGTACTAGCTCAATATAATATAAAAAAACTGTATTATTAGTACTGGCTCCGTATTAAAGTTAGGTATGTAGTCGTACCATACGTGTTATTAAAAAGTGTTTGTCGTTTTTGGTACTGGCCCAGTATTAAAAAAGCTGTATTATTGGTACTGGCCCTGTTCGTAGAATCAGTACTGGATACCCAAGTAAGAATCGTATACAATCTGCCAATAAAGGATATTGGGCCAGTATTGTGCCGGTGCCGAAAAACGGACATACCAATGTCCTTTATGGAAAATCGTAAGAGATCACTAACGCGAAACCTAGATAGCTCAGTGATAAAAACGTTTTGCCTGACAAGCGGAAGACTCGAGTTCGAGCCGTCGCCCCGAAGATTTTTTCCTCATATGACTATTAAAAATAGATATGTATAGGTACAAACGAGAGCAGCCCCGGCCGTGGTCTAATCTTCTTTCCATACTATATAGTTGTGATATTAACAATTGTACAAATAATAAAAATTACTAGGAATCGATACTGGCCCAGTACTGGGAGTAGGTACTTCTCCAGTGCTAGGAATCAATACTTTTTTTTATATTGGTACAGTATAAATTTTGGGTACTGTGACAGTACGGTTTTCTGATACTGGCCCTTTTCTATCATCCCAATATTACACATTTAGTATCACACCAATATTAAACTCGTGCTGGCATCTGGTATTATACCAGTAACGTTTATCATAAATCGGTACTGGGGGGCCACTTTGATGCCAGTAGTAAATTCCTACTTGGGAATTTATTTTTGCATGTACTTTTGTTGCGTAAAAACATTCGTATTTCTGTGCAAGCAACAAGACGTAAACTTTGCAGAAAAAAATCAGTGTCGTGTCGGTAAAGTTTTCATGTTCAGCATCCCCTTAAATAATTGCAAAAATAGTGGAAAAATCCGACGATCTACCACATATACTATATGAAAAGAACATTCAATTAACTACAATAATTTTGCAATAGAATGTCAAACGAAAAAGATAGTATGGTTGGCCCACGCCAATAAATCTGGTTGTGTCAACCAGATTCGGTATTGATTCAACATTGAATCAATATTATTAACCAGATTGTAGAGCAACCATATTGTTTTTTCCCTGTGCATAATATGAAAAAAATACGTAGTAATTGCGTCCACAACTTCTGTATGACCTAGGATTTAAAATATTTCGTTGTAATTTTTACTAGAATTTTTTATGCGCGAGTGTCAGTGTCACGGTGGAGCAATCGGGAGCCAAGAAGCTGGAGCGAGAAGCTAGAAAAACAGGACACGAGTTATTGGGACACTGACAGAGATATATTTTCACAAGTATGTCAAATTACTTATTATGCAGCTTTCCGATTTTAACCCGGCGATGTCGGGTCTCTGTGAAATCCGCGAGACAATTTCAAAGCACGATATTTTAAAACTCGCTTGCACCTGTGAGTCGACGCGCTCTGAATAGTTGTCAGAAAAATATAGAGATTCTCGCTCTTTCTCGTAATTTAAATAATCCGCCATCCTTAAGTAATAGGTATGCCCGATGCTGCCTAGTTTTGCAATTGTCCCGATTTCAAATTCGTCTGTGAGATCCGTGTTAACGTCATGCAATTTTTTTTAGCACATCAACGGTGACATCTGACATATTCATCGAACATAAAAAATATTGAAGTTGAAATTTAGATCGCCATTTATAACTGGGCGTCATTTTGCCAACGATTATGGCTTCATGAGGCTCTCTAATTAATCGTGTCAGCCTCCACCTATATTTATTTCATAGAATATGCGGAATATTGGTCCAAATAGTTGAGTAACGATCTGCAAACCTGTAATTAATTATGCACTCTCAATCAAATATCGCGAATTGACAATCAAATGTTTGAGAAACGCTAGATGCGATCGTGACTCGTCTTTCTAATTTGTCATGAGCGCGGTTTCGGAATATTGCGAGCGATCGCTAGCGACGTATCGCTTCTTTTCGATAGTTACCGCACGCAAAGGGCGTATTTCGCTAACAAATAATACGGGAGTATATTGCGAGCCACGATGTGTAGTACACGTAACAGCTCAATTATCAAGAAAGACGGCTTTCGTTTGTGGTGCCAGCCTGCCAGCTGGTTGTGTGTATCACGGCGCACCACGAGAGTCAGAGGACGATGACTACGACGAGTTTCCGTCGAGTTAACGTTCACGATAGTTTCCTTCGGTCCTTTGTTCCTCCGGGCTCGTAATGACCAAGAGACGCGCTCTTCTTTCTCGCCGGCTTGGAGATTGCGCCGTAAAGAACGTTATCTCGGAGTGGTGTTTTCATCGGATTCCCCTTCGTCTCTCGCTCTTGCTTCTCCCCCGCCCTCTCGCTCCTTCTCTCATCCCTCCGCGAGTCGTGTTGCGCAACAACGATCGTTTCGTTTTCGCGAAGGGAGAAAAATTGCACCGCTGTGTTGCTACCGCTCGAGCCAGTTGAATATATCGCCAGCGAGGTCCGTCTATGGAAATCGCGCGCGCGCGCGCGAATCTAAATATTTATGTCCCGGCTATATGCACATATCTTATCTCGCGGATGTTCCCTCCAAGAGTCGCATACGCGTGCTTGAACACTTAGCGAGATCGTACGGCGACACACTCGTATAATTTGATGCGTCGCGGTGCTCGCTGATAAATGTAACGATTCCGCCATCTAGTCGGTCGGCGCGAATTATAATATCCTCAGTGATAACGACGAACCTTCTCCCGAGCCCTCCCTGTTCCTCCCGACGATTCCGACGATGGAAACGCGACCGAGTTTTTCAATCGATTCGGTTCCGTAGCGATGGAGAAGACAGCGGCGAGAATTTCTGGATTCGCGGTGACCCCGACAAAGTTTATCCTGGGACAATAATAAATGCGTCTCTCTTCTTCTTGCTTTCTCTGCTTTTCATTTTCTCTCTCTCTTTCTCTTTCTATCTCTCTCTTTCCCTCTACCTCTCCATTGCAAATGGATTCGAATTCGTGAGCCAGTTTACGGAGAGCGTTGAGCCATTACGGTATCTATCCCGCCATTTGCCTGGCGAACTTTTCTCCCTTCGGGTGCATTCTTCAGGTAGAGACGGACGTTTCGCTCGTCTATAGAAACGATTCGCCGACTCGTGAGCGCGCGCGATTGCTCACAATTTCGCGACGCGTTCGAGTTCGTTACCCTCGGCGTTAACATTTACGTTATCGTTCTCCATGAAAAATGAAAGGCGAAGATCGATGTTAGCAGGGTGGTGGCGGTCATGGCCGATCGCTTTGGCGGAATATCGGCGGCCGCGGGACAGTGATACACTCTAACTTATCCGTACGATGCGTGAGTATTCCAGCGCTATTCCCATAACGCCCCGCACGTTTCACCCTTTCCCGACCTTTTCTCGTCGCTCTCGAGAGCCACCCTTCCCACGCCTTCCTCCTGCCCGACAATAAACTGGGACGGCGTTCCGCGTCGAAGCGTTTTTCAGTATTCGTCTGCCACGTGGCCATCACGTCGGATTATGTGAGATTTACGGGCGCGAGACGGTTAAGTAAACGCGGCCGGGTCGAATGGGGAAACGTAACGACAATTCGCGCATTCTCATCGCGGACTCAACGTCGATATCGTTCGGAACTCGCACAGAAATTTCCTGAGATTTCCCCAGATGCAATGTAGATTCCGATTAGAGTGCCCAAATTTGTTTTCAAAATTGGTTACCCCACTACGGTACCAATTGGGGGTTCCATTCTTGTCTCAACATCTCCATCTAGAATAAAAACAGAAATACTGTGGGAACTTGCGCTTTCTCTCACTCGGTAATATCGATATATTTTTATAGTATTAAATAGAGAGAGAGAAGATCTTAATTTTATGCTACTACAACTATTGTATTCCATAGAATAAAAAACTATTGTATTTATACAACTATTGTATTCCATAGAATAAAAAACTATTGTATTTATACAACTATTGTATTCCATAGAATAAAAAACGTATAAAATATTTGTAAAATACTTGGAGTATTTTACTGAATAATGACATCATTTGAGAAGTCAATATGTTTTATTTAATTCTAATGTAAAATTCAGACCAGAAAGAATATTAGGAAAACTTTTGGTTTTCTCCACTTACGAGGAAATCGTTGATGGTCCATCGCTATTCCTCACCGATTGTGTTGGGTTTTGGATATGTTGTAGAATATCAAAAAATACTAGACCCATATTTTTTTAGGAGTGTATCTCAACATCCACAGTGGATTTCAATGTTTAGGGGATGGAACAATCCCCTTTGAAAATAACGAATTCTTTTTTTATTTTTAGCGAATATTTTCGAAAATACAAGGTATATTTTTCATATATCTTATATTTACAAAGATATTCGCTAAAAATAAAAAGAATTTATCATTTTCCAGGAATTACTTTATTTCTAAATCTTGCGATTTAAAAAATATGGGTCCAATATTTGATACTCCTTGCATTATTATGGGAGACCGGTCTGTATCTCGATTAGATCTCAAGAAATTTTCTATACGGCAAGCGCTCTCTCGGCGAGAGATAAACAGTGAGAAAATAATTGTAGGTATTTGTAACTATAATCACATGGGGAAATCGTTACTATAAATTATGTCAAGAAAACTATTTCTTAATTAAATTCTGCTGCAGTATCAATGATAATAATCTCGTGCGCATGTTTCCACTATCATTTTCGTTGAAATCTTAGAACAATCCAGAAATATGGCAAAAAATTACTATGATTTTTGTTCGAATACTTTTTTCTTTCAGTGCAGACACATTGATGTTTCCAACTTCGCCGGCGTGTATGGAAGAGGTTCCCCGTACATTTTCAAACGAAATGGTCAAAAGAATGAATTTTTCTCTCGCGCTTTATTTCGATGGAATAATTAATCAGGCTCTATTGTCGGTACACCGCGGGTCTCGAATCGTGAATAGTTTATGGACCGCAGTGGTGACTTCTTTTCTCCGCGGTATCTATTTCGGAGGACAAAAAAAGTGAGAAAAGTTGGAAATACCCCCGTCGAGGAATTTATTCCGCGCGCGGTTGAAACAACTTTCTGAGGGATTTTTTGCGATTGGCGATTCGGATTTTCGGCCTCTGCGCGGCGATCAGCTGCCCGGTTACAACGATTCATCGCGGCATTGGCTCTCTAATGAGCTTTCATCGGATTGCCGACGGTTGGCGATGAAGGAAGTTTATGATTACCGAATTGGCATGTGCGATGCCTCGAATGAGAGCGATTATCGGGCTGTACGGAACCGAAACGAGCGTTACACAGTCGCTGTCGGCTCAAAGTCGCCCTCGCTCTGCGGTATTTCCCGGCTGACACCCGGCGGCATTCGCCATATTACGATCGTTCGGACCTGCGAAAGTCGGACACATCGATGTGAAATGTCAGACGATGATAGGTTTTAAGTGACAAACGTTGTCGTTATACGACAGCGGCAGCGACGACGACGACGATATCGTCGTCGACGTCATCGTTGTTGTCATGAAATGCTCGACGCGGTTCCCTTCGCTCGCGTTGCTTGCTGTTTGTCGCACGCGCGCACCGACCGACCGACTGGAAATTTAATCAACGATAAATGGCTAATGCGTGCAGACCCGCTGTCTCTGAACTCTTACGGTACCCGCCCTCTCCCGCCCTCTCCTCATTCTGCGACCCCTTTTACCGCCACCTCTCCTGTTTCCTTTGTGTAACACCGTTCCTCTTCGTCGTTGCGCTTTTCGCTAAGCTCGGGCGAAATTGAATTAAATCAAAGATCGCTCGCAGTACAGTTTGCACTGCGAAATTTTAGAGCTGGGTCTTTCCCTTTTTCTCTCTTTCGTCTTTTATTTGAAACATCGTACTATGACGGGATGTAAGCGATACAAAACGAACGAATCTCGAGAAGTTCCCGACTAGAAATTTAGTTCTCACAACCCTGATGAAGGTTCCAACCAGTTATCTGTACAGAGTGATTTTATCGACTCCTCGTTACTCATCATATTATCTATATATGTACACCTAATCTATATATGTAAAACAGAATGTTTGTTTATCTCTGTATGCTCTCTATAAACTCCTAAATCCTTTGATCGACTTGGACCAAATTTTGCATAGTTACTTTTTAGGAATACGCTGCGGATTTTATAGGTTATCATAAAACCTGAACACTCCGTCTGATTTCATCTGATTATATCGTACTCAGTCCAAAATTATAAAAGTTTTGTTGTAATACTACGACAATTTCTCCATGCATCTTTCACCTGAAACGTCGCTTTTGATATAAGCACGATTTTACTCGCACGACAATTCACAATTTTAATTCACCAATTTCTAATTTCTAGAGCTGTCAGGTTGGTATTCGATAAAAAAACTGTGTCATTTATGCGTTTTATCGTATTTCAGACACTTTTGGTTCGCAAAACTTTATATGTTACGTTTCTTAAAACGGCCTTGTCTCATGAAAACGGGCTCACTGTTTGCAACACTGTAGGTCGTTCGCAAAGAATCGCCCGCCGCGATAAGCTTCGACGAAATTGAATTAAATCAAAGCTTCGGAGCGCGAGCGGCGGGCATTAATCAGCGTCAATTACGGTGCGTAAACGGAGCGCGTGGCTCGCGCGCCTCGTCTTACTCCTTCGGCTTCTGGTGTCGCGTGCCGCATCGTGCCCCTCTCTCTGTCCCTCTCTCATCATGGCTCGACGTCCACCCCCGCGTCGTCGCGTATGCTCACGGCAGCGTGTTATTACGATAGCGAGCCGACATGAACCCACGGCGGAGTCGCAGCGCGACACGCGCGGCTCGTTTAATATCGATAACAACCTGCGCCCTGCTATTCGCCGCGCGTAAACCTGCGTTTTTCCCCTTTTCTCCTTCCTTTTCACATTTCTTGGCCCTTTCTTTTGCTCGCGTGCCTCCATGTTATTCCAAATATTCTCGACTTCGTCACTCGTCCCCTTCCCCCCTGTGATGATTATCGGCGCGCACGTCTCACCGGCCGGGAACTCTTTCATGCCGTCCTCCGTCATCCCTCTCCCCTCTCGTTATTTATCTCGTTACTTACCTCGTGTCTACTTACTTCGTTGTTTTTTAATAATTAAAAATGTCACCGGTGTCCCCGGTTGTGCGAGGACGGTTCGGTCTGAATACCGAGCGACATTCGGCGGTGTGTTAAAGTAGCTTGTAAATGCGCGAACGCGCTCTCTCCGTGCATTAAATAATACACGGTAACACCTCGCTCGGAGAGAGCGGCGGGCGATTTTGCAATCCGTTTCCTCACAGGGCAACGAGCTAAAAGAGAAGACGAAGCAATCGCGAGTTAAAACTCCAACAAGCTCTTTAATCGCACTGTATTTAAGCCATGTATCCTGCGGGATACATTCTTCCTCTCTTTCTCTCTTTTCCCTTGTCGCTCCCTCTGTCGCCCGCTTTTCGTCGACCATGCGACGCTGGTCGGCAAGACGACGGTGCAGGAGAAACGGAGGCGGCAGTATTTCATACTTAATCTCGTAACTCTTAAACGTCCCTGCGATAAATCCCGAGTGATTAGCATAATGCGTTAGCGCGTACCCGTGTGCAATTAAGTAAGTGTGCCGTACTTGGCTTTTCGCGCGTTTTATCTCTCTCCTGAGGGACCGTCCGCGATACGGGAATGTATGTGCGGCGCGATTCACGTGCGCGCATCCTCTTTGGGGTAAAAGCGTGTCCCCGTCGTAGTCCTCGTCGTCCTCGTCGTCGTAGGTCCCTTGATCCCACTTGATCGATGAGCAACATCCGTTCGTCCCCTTTGTGATACTTTTCGTTCATTCGGCGACATTGCCGTTTGATACCTCGCCTCTCACCTTGGTGGAGTCCACAGAGAGATCGCGGCACTTGCAATGCAATTCAAAGTTCTCGACGACGGTAAACAGTCTCGTATGTGGTTGTGTGTTGATCCGTCGGCGACTCAATCGCCTACTCTGTGACGTAACACCATAAAGCGAAATAGCCTCCGTGTGTATTGTCGTTAAACCAAAAAAAAAGAGAATAAGTAAGAGAAGAAAGAAGAGAAGAGAGAGAGGAGGAGGGAAAAAGGAGCAGAAGAAAATCTCTTGCCACGAGTGCATTTTCTACTTTGGATATATACGCTGCAGCATTTCGAGAACTTCCTTGTGATATAAAATACAAGCCACAATTTAAGTCAAAGTGTTTCCTGTAAGAACACATTTAGTACATGGGCAGAATTTTATAGAAAAATTTCTGTAGGATTTCTGTAGGACTCAGAAATAGATCGACATTCTGCAATAATCGACTATTTCTTTATCTTACATGCGCTATCTGCGCTATTTTGGGAGCTAAAAATTGAACTGTTAAAAAATTTGTCACGTTTCCAGCGAATCTAACTAAGAGAAAGATAAGATCTGCAAGACTCGAATGTAAGTGCGAATAATTCTAGATTTTAGCTAAATTTGCTGTATTTCTTAGCAAGACAGACCTTATTCACAATCTATTTCTGCACTACTGGAATCATATAGTGAGAGATTAAAAAGAATTTGTAAATGAAAACAGAAATTATAATGTTCTTTCCGCGTGTGAAGCTGTAGAAACGGAATATATTAATTTTTATCGAGCATTTGATTTGTTGGCGAACTTCATCACCGCGCGATGAAAAGAAACGTCACTCACATCGAGCCTGCATTCTCCACGTTTCTTTAAACGCGCCAACAACAATCCCGTCACCGCCCGCATTTTCACTCCGATGTAAATCGGGGGCGGCGTTTGGAGTTTTAACCCTTTACAGGAATACGTATCTCTAGGGTGTATATGTGTGCTTTATGTAAAGTTTGAAAACGGAGGCGATAAAACGAGAGAAGTTGCCAACATCCCGAATTGCTCGACGCGACGGTGCGTTACGTGAAAATTTCCTCGTTTGCAGTGTAACGCGCAAAGACGTTACGTGAGCGTCACGCGAAGGAAGGAAGGAAGACGTCGTCGTTCTTGTCGTTGTCGTAATAGTGGTAGTAGCAGTAGTAGTAGTAGTAGTAATAATATTAAATGAAGCTTTATCCTACGATCGACGTTATTATGAGTCTGCGATTTTTTGCCGCACTTGGCAGACTGCGGATCGTCCCGCGTCTGGGCCGACGCGAATCACTGGTTGTGTAACACTAGATTAAAGGGAAACTCAAGTTTGAACCACCTCGAGCGAAGACTCGCGCGTACAATACGGGTCGCTCAAAACGGTAGAACGATTCCTCCCGTCTTGTTAGAAACTTCGTTAGAGACGGGATTCATTAACGCCGAAATGTAGCGACACGCGCGACTGCAGTGCGCTCGTGCCATTTTCTAACCCGTCCTAGTCGCTTCTGACTGTAAGAGATAAACTATCTAAAAATGGTAAATATCTATTCGGTGGTCCTTCATAACGTATTTTAGATCTAAATTTTTTTTATTAAAATATACGGTTGTATTTTTGTGAAGAAAGCTAAGATTTTCTTAAATTTTAATCTTAGAATATCATACTTCTTTCAAATTCCGATTTCACCACACTGAATATAGTACACTAATTTGCATGCGAATAATTCCTCGAAAAATGAATATTTTTTAAAACATATATATATATTTTTAATTAGAATGCCGAAATATCAGGAATATGTCTATACTTAAAAGTATTTAAGAAATAATAAATATTAATTTATTTGAATGTATTACAACATATTTATAAATATAAAATATTTTTTAAATGACAAAAATATAAAATAATATCTTAAAAAATCTGACATTTTGATAAATAGTAAATATATGTAATATATAGTAATATATAATTATTAATATTGACCAAATAAATAAATAATATATATATATATATATATATATATATATATATATATATATATTTATTATTTCTTAAATACTTTTTCTCTAAGCACAGTTTCTTTCTTCGTTCACGGGAGCGAAATATTTCAATGAGCGGAAATAGTTGGAAGGTTTTAAAACCAAAAGCCGGGATAACTCGTGGCGCGCATTAATATTTCACGCGTTGATGCTCGCTTAAATATTTTACCGGGGCCCGCCCGCTATGTTTACACGTATGTTTCGTTGTATGACTCGACCCTTAGATTTATTCTTTACACTTTACACTTTGCATACACACACATACACATACACAGAGACATACATACACAGCCGTGTCGTGCGGGTCGCTATATATACACGTGTAAAAGGTCTCTTATAAAATAATAAACCTCGCGTCATGTGGCTTTTAACCTCTCGCGTGACGCCGTTGTATGCATCAAAACGCAGATAAAACTTAAAGAATTCCAATGGAGATCATTGCGCGATGGAAAGTGCCCGAAGTATACCGTGCTTCGTCCAGCGCAGATATGGCCGGCGTGAGCGAGGCGACAAGTGTACCCGTACAAACCTAAGCGTGAAAGTTATGCGAAAGCGCTATAATCCCGTCTGATTGCGAGTGAAAAACGCACTCATTCTCCGACGCGCGTCGCGACACCGTCGCCGCTTTTTACGTTGTCGTATATCTTCTCATTTTTCCGCCGTTATTTTGTACGTCGCTCGCACGTTGCGTCGCACGTAAGAATGCATCTCGAAGCGTTTCCCCGCGCAGAATATTTCATTCCAGCTTCTATTCGCGGACGACAAATCGATGGGGGAGTTGTTTACGTTAATTCCGCCGTTTACGTTAATTCTCGAGAAACAGAGCTTGCAGGCTCGGCGAGGGGGAGGAAGTTTGCTATTTCGCGTGAGCTGAACGCGACGCATGAACCATAGCCGTTCTGTGAATGTTTATCGAGCAAGTTAAAAAATACGGGAAATGCGCGACCGATAGAAGCTTAAGATCGCGCGCATTGCGATCCGCCGTGAAATGAATAACGCGCTTGCACCGTGTTACCGCATCCGCGCGGGGCAACGAGAATAACGAGAAAATGGCGGGGAAGCTCGCGGAGACGGCTGGATACGTATGGCTACATCGTTCCACCGACGGTCGTCCGGCGAAATCTCGTTTCGCGGATCGTGGCCGTTTCGGTATGGCGACGTGACATACCTGGCAGGTTATGGTACTTCGCAGTAAAAAGGAAAAGATAATGGAAACGGGCAAATAAGGTTCGCAAGCGGTGCGAGGATATGGAGAGGAGAGGGGAGGGAGGAAAGGCTGTGGGGAAAGAGAGAACGAGATGCTCTAATCCGTCCACTCTCGCAACAAATACGCGAGGTCGCGTTCTCTTGTTTGCGCTGTTGGATATTTCTTTTCAGCTCGTCGGACTGTGTCTGAGCAATTAGCTCTCTAATATCCGCGCGTACTGTCTTCTTAAACGCACGTAATGATAAGACGATGAAAGATGGGGGATTTCAGAAATGCTTCACGTAAAAATTGGTGGTGACAATGTTTGCCAACTGACAGTATCGGCGACAATACGTGAGGAGCTTAAGGGGTTTATTCACTCAAACCAAAGTTTAAAATCATAGAAAAATTTTTACGTAGCGCTTATCGCAGTAAAGCACATTCGCAGTTCGTCAAAGTTTCATGCGATTTGTCCGCACCGCCCGTGAGAGATTTAGCCCTTCGAGCGCACTGTACTGCAAATCTGCATCATCGATTTGTTCGAAAAGTGATTTTTTTCGGGACAGTCAAGTGTGAATTAATATTTTACTCTTTCATTATCTTCTCATCGACTTTAACATCATTATCGTCTAATTTCTGGTCTGTTTCTTTTATATTAAGGAAATAAAAATTGAAATTGATAATTTCAAAGCTGAATTATAAGGTAAAAACCTAGTGAAAATCGTTTGTACAAGTGTGCTCTCGGTGTCTTCCGCCAGATGAATACGCTCGAAGCGTTAATATGAAGTATCGCAATTTTGCACGTATAACCTTATACTAAAAACAAAGTAGATGACCATTATTCCAGGGTAACTTCGTAAAAAGTCATACTGTCCGAATAAAATAGCAGGAAACGCGACGAAGTGTTCACTATGCCGTTTTTGTGCGATGGTCGATTGTAAGCGATAAAACGGCTGTTTTATCGAGTAGCATTGTACTGAGTGAAACGTGGCAAAGGATAGAGAAATTAGTTGTCAATTAACATTTATTACTTAGATAGTGAAAGAAATTACTTACAAATTAACACTTATTATTTAGATAGTGAAGGGAATATATAAGAACGTGGTTTTGTTCCATGAATATTGAATTCATGAGTAACACCTTTGATGACTAAAAATATTGAGCGTCATAAACCTGGTGAATAAACTCCTTAACTTGTTCATTTGCAATATTAATTCTTTCCGGCGGCTCTTGCCGGTTATCGCGTCCGTCTCGTCGTTCCCTTAATATGTCTTTCGCCACAAGACCCTGCAAGGATTCGCGCTCGGAGAGGACATTTGGTTAATGGCGGCGCGCGCGAACGCCGCTGGAGTAATTTAGGAAAGCGATTGCGGTCGTTGCTGTTTACTTCTACTTATCGACGTGGTGCCAATGGCGATGCTTTTACCGGCGCGATCAGTCGTAATTCGAGCTTAGTTTGTGCATCCTGGTCGAACTAACTCTGACGTTTCGAGGGCAAAATCTATCGAGTGCGCCAAACTCGTGGGAAGTATCGGCGTTCGTACATTTAGCGCGACACGGTGACGGGTACGCAACGCGTAATAATTTATCGCATTTGTGTTACTATTTTTACGGGAGTGGAATATTCGGAAATAATATCGACCACGTCCTCAGGAGAAAGAATAGCAGACTGTGATGTGCAAAGTTTTTATGTTGTTCTTCTTAACTCGGTTCGTTTAAAGCACTGAGACCCATTTGCGTTACATTAAGCTTCGCAGAAATAACGCCGCGATAAATTATAAAATATCCACTAAATTTTCAATATTTCTCTTTCATTATATCCTCACATCTAATAAATGTCTCACCCAAATTAAGTAAATCAATCAGTGAAATATATTAGTTTACTTTTATAATTTTATTTATGATCAATAATACTCGATTTATGAAAGCTCCTTCTAAATTCATCAAAGAGACTTGCTCTCGTAATTAACTAATTTCAATAGAAGGAGGTTCTCAATTTGTCCTGTATATATGTTATGTATATTTCCTCATAACTTGAAAACCATTAGAGGTATTGAAATAAAATTTCTTTGCTTATCCAGCATGCTATCTGCACAATTCTTAAATTTGTCATTATCTTTGTGATTGGAAAATCGTGTCTGATACCATTACTTTTTTTGAAGATTCAAAAATATCTGGAGATATATAAGGTGAAATCTTTATCCGTAATCGACTGAGAAAGACACTCCTTTTACCGACTATGGAAACATATTTTTAGTAGAAGACGAAAATTGAGCTTTCAAAAATCTCGAAAGCCCTAGAAAATATGAAATAATTTTGATTAAATATTCTTATGCAATCTTGTACAATATTTTAACCATATTAGAAGTCGGCATGAAAAAGACAAATTAATCAGGTAACTTTACAACTGTAAGGAGATAAATAATAAAAAGAGATATAACTATTGATTCAATCAGATTTTCGCGCCGACTTCTAACCGCTAGAATATCAGAATATCGAAGAATATTAAGAGTATTAATAAGAGTATTAAGTCAAAATTATTTCATACATTTTAAGGCGGTTTATTTTTATCAAAAAAAGTTCGTCATTGCCCGATCGATTCTCTTCTCTATCTATTTCTTATTTTATTTTCCGCGAAAACAAACTTTTCCTTGTACCAAGGATTATTTTCGCCTTCTCTCTCTCTCTCTCTCTCTCTCTCTCTCTCTCCCCCTCTTCTTTCTTTCTCGCTCAAGTAGCTATACACGGCCCTATCTGTTTAGTATCCTCCCCTAAATGTTTGCTTTCAGGCTTTATTACCGGGGCACTATATTCCGTCCTGTTAGCCTTTCGTCCAAGATCCGGTCTAAGTTTCACACTGGTCGCTCGTGTTCCATCCACGCCGGTGTAACAATAACATCGTATCCATGTCTGGCGCGCGCAGAACGCTCGATTAAATTACCGTCCTTGTCACCCATCCTCTATGGCCGTTATCAAGGGGAGATGCACCACCGCCTTCGTCTTTGCCTTCTTTCACGGCCACTCGTTAACTTCCTCCGCCGCTACTCACTCACCCTGAACTCGGCCCCGAATTCGCCAAGCGCCTTCATCCTTTGACCCGTCCGTCTTTCGCAGCGGCACTGTGACGACCTTCCGGCTGGTGGGTGTAATTATTCCCCGTCGTTTTTGCCGCGGCGATGCATCGCCGGCTGCAGCTGCCAGCGATTGATAACCATCGGCCTGGTGACTACCGAGATATACCGAGACCGGATGCTCAATGGGATTTGCATAGCAAGTGACGTAGTAAGCCAGTCGGATATGGTTCGGTCACTAATTTCGAATTATTTATCGTACGCGCAGATAATTCTCGCTCGCGTGTCGAATAGCGTAGCTACCGCAGTGAGTGTAATATGAGGGGAATTGCGGGAATACATTCCGAGGTGCCCCTCTAAAGGATAGCGCCGAGCCGTCTCGCGCATATCCAAAATTAACGTAATAAACTTCGTAAACATCGTCCCGCTCGTGAATTTTAGATAATTCAATAGCCGTTGTCGGTGATGATAATGGAGCGCTTCCGGGAAGCTCGTCAAAAATTTCATCCCGGGATGTGGCAGTATTTACGGATCTATATCACACTGATCGATGCACACATCGCACCGACGAATCTCTGTGACTGTAACTACCCGATATCCTAGCAGACTTTGAATCTAGCAAAATTTCTCTCCATCTCTCTCTCTCTCTGTTATTCTCCCTCTGTCCCCTTCTCTCTACCGACAGTGACCGGGTTCCGATTAACACGGCAATCTCGATGCTCCGAGCGAGTCCGGGTGCTAACTGAATATCCGAGCGTGCAAATACGATGTCGTCAACGCCGTCAACGAACGAACGCATCGTGCAGCGACGCGAAGTAGGTGTAGCGGGTTTGCCTCGTCGTCATCGTCGTCGTTGTCGTCGTCGTCGTCGTCGTCGTCGATCTGAGGCCGGCCGATTCGCCGATGGCAATCACGGGCACGAAGAAATTCAATTTATCGGTACGGGTCCTTGTCGCTGCACAGACCACCTCCATCGAAATTCCCTCCGGGCTGCTGTCATCGGGCTTTTACCTCGGGATACATTCGCGTGCCGCGCTATTGCCGCACATTTTCATTTACTCTTATTTATCTGTCGGCGCGCAGCCCGGGCCAATCGCACCAGCGTAATCATAATATTTACGGTGCGGTCCCCAGCGAGAATTGACCTCGATTAACCGGAAACACGGAAAGTGTCGAATGGTATGGGGAGACAAGAGGAGAATCTCTCCTCCAAAAAATTAATAACAATTCCGCCCGATCTGCGCATTCCGTCTCTTGTATACAGAAAAATTTCATTCTACTGCTAAGAAAAGCAATTACTCAGTCCACTCTCCTTCTTTTAAGTGATAGTTATCTTTCAATAAAGAATATTTTCTTAATAATAGCCTTAAAATATAATATATTCATCATACAAATTTAGAAAAAGTTTACTATCGTTTATACGAAGAAGGAATTCATTCCCTTTATAAGAATATTGGAAAACACTATCGAAGAGAATGTCAGTTTGGTTCTATGTAAGTACACAGAGAAAGAATTAGTTGCATGAATTTATGTGTAATAATTAAATATCGTTGTAGTCAGGTTAGACATACATTTAGCTATGAACCCGATGTAATAGCAATAATAGCAAAAGAGTTTTGATTCTAGCGACATATTTTTATATTTCCCACATAAACAAACCTTTTCCTGTACCAAGGATTCCCTTTGCTTTTTCTCTCCTTCTCTTTCAAGTAGCGACAACAAACACATTTTCATCAGGCCATGATTAGCCGTGACAATTTTTTTTGTGCAGTAAGCAAAGCGAGTTTTCGTTGTAATTTAATATTCTTGATTGAAACGCTAAGCTCGCCAGAATTCAGAATGCATGCTGAATAAATTTGATGCTTATGGCGAACTTATGAGACAGATTCGCCGCTGTATAAAGATGCATTTGGATTTCCCCAGTCGGGTGTACTGCGATATTAGAGGTACTGTAGTATACGTTATATATTCTGCAGTACTTCCCCATCCGGATGGAAAAACAGAAGTTCCGCAATCTTAGCTGATGGAAAACACTTGAAAAAATTGATAATAACATTTGTCTGAATGCAGCATGTGTTTTTGCGCGCGATATTTTTCGCGCCGCCATTCCTCATTGATTTCACGCGGCGTTTGCGAATCGCGCGTTGTCGTTGCGCGATCGCGCGTGCAATCATTAAGTTCACCGTTGAAAGATACCATCGTATATTTAGGCCGATTGGCCGTATTTCTGGCGCCGGCTGGTCGAATCCTGAGCGGGAGCGATCCGCGATTTTTTGCGGTGAGAGAGAGAGAGAGAGAGAGAGAGAGAGATACCCCAATCAGCTAACACACAACGGCTAGGTTTGCACGGCAGGTGCGCACATATATCCGTGTCCCGATGATCGCGCGATAGATACACGGCTACGGCTACGGCGATCGGCGGCGATCTAAGCTGGCTGATCACGCTGTTGCAGAGCAAGCAAATTCGACAGTCTGGGGAGACGGAATATTCAGCTGAGTGGGATTACTGCGAGACGTGCGCGCGCGATGTCAGGGGCGGCCAGCTGGATTGGCGGGATCGCGGACTGCGTTAACGCCGACGGTCGATAGTCGATATCGATTTATTCGCGGCCACCGACCGTCCGCGTGGCGCGGGATCCGCCACGGCTCCCCATGCCATGTCATGCCATGCCACGTTATGCGATGAGAAATCCATTATTCGAACTGTCCTGACGCTGCCATTACTAGTACGCGTCCGGCCCGGGTCGTTGTAACTCCTTGGCAGAGTCGTTTCCATATCGCTGAAACGTGCGCGCGGAAGCGCGTAAATGTTCGTAACTCTATTTCAAACGACATTACGACGATCGGTTTACGACACGTTTGGCGCGCCACTAAGTGCACGTTCGCACCAACGTTGTTCCCTCGCTCTCTTTTTTCCTCCCTGTCCTCTCCCGCCCTCCCCCACACCTCCCTCTTTTTGTTGCTCACCCCCAGCGAATAACGAGCGCGAAAGGCGCATGCTAATGGCGAAACTGTCCTTTTCTCCCCTTTTTTCTGCCCTCCTCGTCGCGGCAAAATCGTTATCGAAGGCGTTAGTCTTATCTATAAGTGGACGAAAATGGGGGAACGTGTCGTGGCGGCTTTCACACACGCCTAACGTCGCGCGATTCCGTCTGCCAGTGTTATCGCGCCAATTGTCGAACATGAGCGTCGCGAAGTCTCAGCGGGAGAGGTTGCGCTTCTTCATATTCCCCGGGGAGGGGAAAAGAACTCGATCAAGTCGCGGATTTGTCTTTTTTGTCTGCGAAATAATTTGTTTTTATCGTTTATCGATTCCTCCACCAAAAAAAGAGAAGAGAGAGAGAGAAGAATTTCGCTCTGCACTCACGCGCCGTCGAGCGGTTGTCTTCGAATAAGAGGAATCCCACGGGATACTCCGTGTGATCTGCCGCTCTCGCGTGCTCCGTGTCGATAGAAAGATTACTAAACGAGGAAAGAGGAACGGTAGCGGCGAGGCAGAGCGAGAAACGACGTCGAGACGCAAGACGGGCGACGGTAATTCCCTGATTGTTCTCACCGCCAGTATGGTTTGTCGTAACTCCCGCGACAATGAGGGAGTTACACAAGTCTGCGACGTTACTCCGGTTTTCATTGACTTTGAATCGCTCCGAGCAAAGAAGACGCCTAACAATGTTTCGCTTTGCATGTTCGCCGCGTAAAAAAGAGCCTTTAAGCGACATTCGTGTTGCATAATTAAAATCACGAATATACAAAGTGACCTGTAACAACCGGAATGCGGGGGCAGACGAGGCGGGCAATTACATGCGGAAGAATTACATGACAAAGTGGAACGCGTGTGCGCGCGCGGAATAAATCTTGCTCTCGAACGACGTTTTTCTCCCTCCGCAAAATCTCTCGCGAATTTTTTAGGCGCGATAAGCGCTCCGCTGTCGAATACGTTTCAATAAGTTTCCGTGTCGCGGTAACGCGACACGCGTACTCGAAGTCACGTCGATTGCCGAACGAATCGGCGGATAGATTCAAATCGAAATCCGGCGCGATCGACACGCGATACCTGCTTGCGCTCTCTCGCGTGATCTCGCCCGATTTACCGCGGGCTTTCCGCGTCATTGGCATCGTCGGCGAGACAATATTTTACAACGATAAATTATTATAGCCGCATCGACCTCACGCCTAACGCGGATACACAAATCACCGCGACCCTCTTCCTCCCTCGCTTCCCTCCAGCTCGCTCTCACTCTCACTCTGTCCCTTCTCTCTGTCTCTCTGTCTCCCTCTCTCTTTCTACTCTCTTTTTCTCTCTCTTTCGCTCTCTGCGTTGTTTGTGCTACCCTACTCTTCTCTCTCCGCCTCTCTCTCCATTACATTACGTGTAAATGCGCCAGTGCACTTGGGTTGATCTTGTCAAGGCCGCGAGACTCTGGTCTTTCATGTTTTTAATCCGAGAGTATTAGTGACGAAGAATTCAGTTTTAGAGAATTAGCTTTCCTCTAATATACACGAATTTACCTACAATTTTGCTCAAACATCAATTGTCGGGAGAATAATACACACATACATTCTTTCCCTCTCTCTCTCTCTCTCTCTCTCTCTCTCTCTGTCTCTCTCTCTTGGGCGCGCCACCCTTCCCAGTTGCCGTTTTAATTTAATTCCAAGTAATGCGCGCTTCTTCTCATTAGTGTATTCGATGACGCTAGTGCAATTATAAGCATTTACGTAGGCCAACACGATTTACGCATAATTCGGCATTATTACAGTGCAATTCATTGTAATTATTGCTATACCCTCGAGCCTGTGCATTACGCATATTCGCTCACGTAACCGCTATAATTTTGACCGCGACTGCCGCGGGCGAAATTTAGCGATTCGCTGTAGAATGAAAGAAGTCCCGAAAAAGAGGGAGGCAAAGAAATTTGGAAAAAGAGAAGGGCGAGCAGGAAAGGAAGAGAGCGAAAGAAGGGGAGTAAGAGAGTTCTCTCGGGAGGGAAGGATAGTGGACAAGTATAGTCTTGCTCCGGTGCATCGATAAACTCGGAGAAACTCGAGAGGCCACGTCGACGCTACAACGTCGACTCCGACGACGTTGATTAGGATTAGCGGAAGTTCGCACAATGTTGGTAATTTGCGGAGCGACGGCGAGTCAGCGGAGTGGACGGTTGTCGAGAGGGAATACGAGACAAAGAGCAGAGGTAGGCGAGAGGCAGGCTCTCTGAAACGAAATTTACATGGTTCACTCTCGATGATAATCTGCGCGTTGGATCCGAGGCAAATCCCGTAAACGGTGTTTCATACTGAAACGACTTCGAATTAGCGCTACCGCGAGGAATATTGGGGATAGAAGCAAGGACGGAGAGAGAGAGATAGATATATAGGTAGAGAGGAGGAGAGAGAAGGGAGAGAGAGAGAGAGGGGGGGGGGGGGTTGTGTTT
>NW_022639665.1:477436-498151 GCF_010583005.1 Odontomachus brunneus | reverse complement strand
GGGGGGGGGGGAGCTTTCATTTCTCTTGTGAAGAACTGTATGGAAAAGTCTCGGTTTTATGAATCGCGCGGAGTGGAACGAAGAAAAATAGAAAATAGCTTCTTCTTTCATTGTTCAAAGTGGACGGTCGTTTTAGTGGAAACATTGTTACATATAATTTTACTTTAGATCTTTATGATAACGAGGTCGCACATACTTTCGCGTTAAATTATATCGGTCGTCGGGGTGCGTTGGAAGAATTATCCTGTAGGCAGGAATCGATAGTTGGATTTTTAATTTCTTTCATCTCCCCGAGGTTTCGTTCGTCGCGTATGAATCTTTCAGGACAATCGTCGAACAATTGTCGTACTTTCGTAATTTCGGCTTAATTAAGCGTTCGACACACGCGCGAATTTCGCCGTGAATTTCGCGGGAACACTCGCGACGATAAAGGTATCCTGCGGGGGACATACGTTGGGAAATCGCGCCTTTGAGGATGGCCACCGGAAATTTTAGAGCCAATCTCCGGAGGGGGGAGGGGAGGAGCAGAGGGAGGGGTGGTTCTCTAAGAGGTCCGATCGTCCACTTGGCCGACCGTTCTTTTCTAGCCGAAGGTTCCGTTGTGGTTGAGAAAGAACTTTCCAGAGACTGCTCTCGCGACGCGTAACTTTTCCGCCGGCTACGCCTACTTCTAGCTGATCCGGGATCGATACTGCTGGGCGATGCTGCAGAAGCTCTAAAAAAGATTCGCGTGTATCGAACGAGTTCTGCTTTCTCGTATGTTTTCAAGCTAAAAGAGACGAATTTTATGTACGTTATATTAAATATAAATTAAGTTAGCTTCACGTTTATGTCGCATTCGGCTTTCAGTTTGAATAAATGCAAACGAAGCTTCGGTCGATTTAAAGGATTTCTGCCGGAGGGATATATTTTCCCACGATTTGATGCATTTTTAACTATTAGCTGTTAGCGTGATGGAAGTGTATACATTGACACACAGCCGTTCGTCGATTATTCGGGAATCACTCGCGAGAGATCCATTCTGTAAATGATTATAATCGATATGTCGATTTTGATATATTGAGGCGCAAATGCACACGCGAGTCAATTATCGTGTATTGATCAATCACTTATCCACTGCTCAATGTGAATCGTTTATTTTGGAGAGCGGTGTATAAGTTCAGCCGCGAAAATCTCATATATATATATATATATACGATTTATATATATATATATATATTGAGAAAAAAAATAGTTGAATCGACAAAATAGGCGGTCAGCGGTTATTAAAGAAATATTGGATTTATTCAACAAAATATAAGTTAGTGCAACAGTGAGTTGTGTTGATATATCAATGCAGATATAGTGATTTCAACGTAACTTGTTATTATATCAACGCGTATGTTGTTAAATAGATACGATATTTTTTTGATGGCTAGTGACCATTGATTCAACTGTTCTGCATAGCGTATGTATTTAATATTCTGCGAAATGTGCATGGAATGTATATTCGCACTTTATTAAGATGCACGGTTGAATCAAATCACAGAAAAGTCTATCGACATTCGAGATAAATGTTGATTCCAAATAAAATTTTCTTATCGATAACTTTATAATGAACAATGAGCGACGGTTGAAATCTTGTTAATGGTACAGACAACAAATATTAAGTCCACAACCGTATCTACACCGTTAAATACTTACACTGTAATATTTACCGAATTGAGATATAGTAAAGACATGTTATTTTTGCACTCCCGTAGAGAGTGTGCAAAAATTGGTAAAAAGTCGGTCAGGAGGATTATTAAGAAACCGATGTCGCTATGCAATATTAAATATATTCGGTTGTTAAATATATTATAGTAGTTAAGTTCGCAGAATGTCAGATTAACATAACGAATTTCGGACACCGTTAATTGGTCTTTCAATTACTCTGCAGAGTAAGCAAATATTATCATCGGTTTGCTTTCCACAACGGGGTATCAGAGTTAAACGCGATTTATGTTTTATGTTCATTGCAATGGCGATTGTTGATGTTCGTCGTCCAATTCGATAGCATAATTCGATCTAGCGCGACATGAGGGAGAATTAATCGGCCAACGGTTCTCACCCGTGGTTCTCTTTTCCCGTCAGGAAAGTCCGGTGAAGTCGATCGACCTGGGATAGGAGAGTGTTTTTATGTCGAGTGTGCGTTATCGTAATTCGGTGTGTATGTGTATTTGAGTTCTGTGTAACGGGACGCGTTGTTGAGGAAGGACCTCCGTAGTACCGTAGCAACGATCGGTTTCCCATCGAGTCCGGTTTACCTTTACAAGGGCTGGAAACGACGGAAGGTCGTTAAAACGTCAAGCAAATTGTTCACTGCGCTCTCACTTTCTTTCTCTCTCCCTTCTCCTCTCACTCACTCGTTCGCCGCTCTCTCTATCTTTTTCTCTCACCATCGTTGTGGTACGGCATGGCAGTACCTGTTGTGTTTTCCGAAATGTTTGAAACGAGATGGCGGAGTGAGTGTATTGACGAGCGACGTAAAAATTCTCGATGGTGAGCTTCCAAAGCACTTCTCCCGTTCCCCGCCTTTATTTACTTTAGTATCCATACTGCAAAAATTTGATGTTAAATTTAACACACCTCACGTGTCCCAATTTATCCACTCTAACCTCTGTATTAATTTAATGCCCAACGAATATGTTAACAAGTAACACAACTTATTTGTAAACTTTACATATAAAATACATTACCATACGCAAAAAGAATTTTACAGTTTTCCTTCACATATAAGTTTTTTTTCAATTTTTTTATGTTTTTTTAGTAATCCCCGGAGGAATAGTCTGTCTATCTTACTTAGGAACATAGCGAATTTCGCCGGAAGCAAGTGCTTTAATAGCACATTTTAGTGTTCCTAAGGTACAAGTAGCACAAATGAAATGAGAGAATAGAGTGAATTGAACAGAATGTCGATCTATTCTTTGGTCACAAAATCTTATAATAATTTGTATTATAAAATTCTTTTCATAAAAGAATATACATATTACATATAAATTGCGTTATTTTACGTTGAGGAATGGTGAATATAAACTCAACACAGGAGAGTTGTGTTAAAACAACAACACCGGTTTGCTTTCCAATAACACAACGATAATACGCTAAATTAACACACTAGTATGCTAGAAATTTAATACAAGAGAGTTTCTACACGCATCGATTTCAACACAAATACAAAATGTTTTTACGATGTACGAATTTTCATAGCGCTATTGATTACCTGTAATTGAACAAAGTTTTATTTAATTACTGTGCTAAAGGAAGGAGTTAATAAAAATTTAAGCCCTATTAATTTATATTCTGTAAATTTGCGTTTACGTGCTCGTTAGCTAATTTTTATCGCATTTTATTGTCGTGGTAACGCGAAATATTCTAGCGAATCGTCCGTTGCTCTTAGTTCAGTCTCTCTCTCTCTCTGTTTATATTTGCGTAAATTAGATATATTCCATTCATAAATTGGAAGTACTTATAATAACAAATATAAACCAAGCTGTTGTTCTCAGTGAAAGTAATTGGTCGTTAAATTAAATATATTCAAGCAATTTCTCACTGTTTATTTGTCGACAGTAATAATGGGTTATCGACGTCGGCGTCGCCGTCGCTGTCGAATTAACGATAATATGAGAACAGTGACTTTACGGTCGGCTTCTTATCGCGGAGATATTTTTACGTTGTAGCACTATCGAACGTTCCCTTTCTTCCTTCTTTTTATCCGAGTACTTTTCATCTGCTCGTTAAAGGAGAAAAATGGAATCTCGTGAGGTCGTTATATGAATCGTGCGAAAAGCGACATCACTGATATATTTTGGAAAAGGACCAGCTGCAACGCGAGACAAAAAAAGAATGAGCAGACAATTCTCATCTTCTTTCTGACGATTAGCTTCGTTCTCTTCTCCAGTCCGTGTGCAAGATACGATTAGTGAGAGTCAGTAGTCAAAATCCACGCAGTCACGACGTAGCGTTCGATAAAGACTCAACACTGAGAGAAAAAAAATGATTGATCTACTATAACAGTTATTTTTTATCCCAACTGCACTCCTGAGGTTGTTCCAACATGAAGATGTTAGTAGTGATATGCGTGTGAGATTATCATCCATTCTTCTTCTTAGTCCTTTGCTCGCTTCCGAGCATGCAAATCATCCATTACTGCAAATTCAAGTGTGCTATTTTGACTGAATCTCGTTTTACGTGTTTCTTACCATTTCAAGCCACGTGTCATTCAACGCATTTAAACGTTTAATATTAATTTACAATTTACATGTTTAAAACATGTCAAATGGCGCGACATAAAATCGCAAGAAACGTGTAAAAAAACTGCAGCCAGATTACACGCTTGTGCGTGTAAAAATAATGCACTTGAATTTGCAGTGTAGAATTTAACGAGAAAGAATAGTTTTCTTGATCATGATTTACAATGGTTATTTCTCCGTGTTATTTCTCTCTGTGTTATAGTTATAAATGCCAAACGCTTTTCTCTGAGTGAATCCTCTTACACGGTCGAGTCTGTCAAGTCGTGGACGTCAAATGTCGGGGAATTTGGTCGCGTTTAGTGTGCGCGGTGGTCGGATCGTTTCGCATTATACGCCGTCATCACGAGGAGCGATAAACACAGAACTGTGTTCTTCAGCCAAATTTACGCGCGTTAACTACGTTGCTTGTAATTACTGTCTAATGGTCGCGCAGGAAGAGACAATGCGATTAATCGTGAAACGCCCGGGACGTGGAAGATGAGGTACGCGCGCGAACCTACGGCAGCGTCGGCTGCTGCTGCTGCTGCTGCTGCATCGCTGTCATAAGCTCTAGACACTTTGTTCGAAAATGCCCTAAAAGCTCGCCGGCTCTCTCGCGTTCGACAAATTGGAGCCGGACAGTCGTGCATCGTCGTTAAAGACTGCCCCCGCAATTCCTACGGCAGGGAGCGCTTTGCCGCTCGTTAAATTGGAAAAAACTCGTTAAAAATTACCATTAGAGACAGGGAGACAGCCCGTGTTGCAAAAAGGGCGCGAGGTGCGCGGCCGGGGGGGGGGGGCAAAAAATGCGAAAGACGAAAGTGTGAGAGAAAACTCGCGCAATTGTCCGCACGAACGGCCCCGTTGTGATGGATGACGCTCGCGATGTTGTTCGGCGAGGCTCATGTTTAGAGATGCGCGATGCACGCTCCCATGATCTCCGATTCGCCGAATCATCCGCGTCAATAATAATATACACGTCAATATCTACCTCCATCCTCGCATGTCCACTGTCTTCTTCGTACGCAAATTGGGAAATGCGGGGTAACCCCGCGGATTCGGCTCCGGGGGAGAAGTCGGGGACTTTTGATATCACACACCGTTCGGATGTAATGGACCGTCCGGCATAATTACCCATCGAAGCGCTGTCATTCGGCTAAATACGAACAGATGGGTAAAGGGAAAGATAAATAGGCTGATAGGCGAGCGGAGACGAGAGGTGGATGGGTGGGGGATCGGCGGGTGAACGAGAGAGTCGATCGGGCGACGAGGAATGCGATCGGGACTGACCGCCGGATATACGCGTAAGGGGGGAGGGAGGAGGGGTCAAGTTAATTAATCTTATCGCTAATTAATTTCACCTGCCGCGCGATAAGCCGCTTCCGAACGAGTAACGCCAAATCGGCCGCGACGCGTATGCTCGCGCATGTCCGCACGCACACTAACGCGTTTCTCCCTTTCCCCCCCCCTCTCTGTCTCTCTCCCTCTCCCTCTCCTTCCTCTCTCGTTTTGTTACGTTCCCGAAATGTGGGAGCGTATATGTGTATATTATATGCACACTTCGTTTCGCAGTGAGAGACTCGGAATAACACTTTAAGCATTATACGACTGCCACGCGATAATACTCGCCACCACATTAATGTCCGTACAGACGATAATTCCTATTTAATAATTACCGGTGGCATGATAGCGCACGCGAAGCCTGGGGCCATAATTACTACGCATCGACGAAGTACATCCCTGCCAATAATGTCCGCGAGCACTATGGGGGACTGCTTAAATACGCCTACGGATAATATTTTCATTAGCTGCCCCATTATCGAATTAATTAACAGGGTGTATGTGTCGAGAGCGAAAGGACGAGGAGGGGAAGCGAGGTGGAAGCGAGAGCTAAAGGAAAGGGAGAAGTGGCGACGCTAATGTTGACTTCGGGCGCACCAAATCCGCAAGGACGCATTACGCACGGATCTTACGTTGAATCGCATTTCATGTTTGAGAAAGGCGCGTATATCTATGCGCTTAAACTCGATCAACGCTGTCGATCCATCGCTGCGACGGTCGCGGTGGTTAAGTTCGTAGATGAGGAGTCGCGACGAGTGTCGTTTATCGAGTAAAGAATCCGATATCGAGTATTGAACAAACGATAAATGATGATTCGTATATTTTGGTCGAAATGTGCCCGACCTCAAGCGCAATTTACATGCTTCGTCTAATCTTTCGAGAAACTGATCAATGCACAGAAAGATGTTCTCGGCACAGATGCCGCGAATAGTAGAAAAGCGGTAAAGTTTTAATGAAACATCGCAGTGCACGGTCGCGTGATTAAAGTTGAACGATAAGCTTAAATAGAATTAAAAGAACATGTATCTCTGTTGTTAGACGACCGATATAAATTTGGTACATCGCGTGAAAAGAAATGGTTGAGTCGATAATTTTCCGCTTGAGCGGATTTTGCCCGTTCAAGCAAACATGGTCCAGTCGATGGAACGAATCGCCTAGTTGTTGCGATGAGTTATCGACTGATTCGATGATTGCAATTTGGCCGGTATCAGGGCGACTTGTTGTTGCGTGATTTACGTGTGATTTGCTCAATAAACGCGATCTATCGAAGTCGGGTGACCGCCGATTTCATCGCCCCGACTGCTCTTTTTTCTTAGTGTTATTATATCTCGGCAGTTCCTGCAATCGTTTGCAAATCGAACGCTATCCTCGCGCGCTATTATTTCCTAGCATCTCGTGATGCCAGGGTATCGCGTCAAATCTCATCCGCGAAGTGCATCGAGCTTTACAGGCGCGACGTGCCGGCTCGTAAACGTCGCACATGCATGCCTGCCGGCATCTTCGCATTTTATAGAGAAGTAAAGATACATCGTACGTCAATGGATTCGATAATCCCGGTCGCTGTTGAATATTCACTATATCGACTATATACCAGGTGAGGTCCGCCATGAAACATCGATTTTCGTATCGCGAGTAACCGGATTATTATCGAGGAGAATTATTTATATCCTCGCGCGCCGGACTACAGACGAAAATGGCATTTGTTCGGCACATTTAGCAAGACCAAATCTCTCGCCGCCGCTTCTCTCTCTCCTTTCCCAGTGCAACAATTTTAAGTCAATCAGAAAATCCGTTGAAAGATTGATTGAAAGATGCGAAAAAAAATTAGAAAAAAATTAGATTCGCGTACTTAGGAGGGGAGGAGAACAAGCGTAACAATTAAATATATGTAAAAGATTTGAAATTCTGAACGATCTTTTTAAATAGCCACGTTACAAGTATGAAACATTTTGCGCACCTACGCACGCATATTTCGCATGGCGAAACGGTTAAACCGATTATAATCTATGTGAATCCGTGTAAAAAAAAATATAAAAAAAAACATTTACGCGTCTCGCATATATTCATGCGAACACAATCGTAGATCGCTATCATTTCCAATTCTGTGCCGGCGGCCGTTCGAATTATTTAAAAATCCATAAAACTAAAATTAAACTTGATAAAATGGCAGTTAAAATTTGAATACTCGTCCATCGAAAGAGAGGAAGAGAGAAGCATCATTTAATAAACTCTATGGGAAATCCTCTCTCTAAATAGCGCTGTCTACAGAAGATATACATTATACATCAAATATGCAAGAAGCCATGATAATGAGCTTTTTGATAATGAAGCTTTTTGATAATGAAAGAGAGAATGTAATGATTGTAACAAAGTTTTTTCTATTTCATAGAAAGAAGATATATGATATTTATGTATATCGTAGAAAGTAAGAGTATATAACTTTAATAATAGCATATAAGAATATATAATCTTAATAATAGCATTAATAAAATAAAAATAATTAAAAATTATGATTTTAGAGAAGGAAAAGGAGAGGATGAAGAGAGAGTTGGCATAAAATAAGCTTTCAGTCCAGATCAAGATGATGTAGACGACTTTCATTGTTTGGTAAGCAGTCTCCGTATTTGTGCGCCCCGATATCCCACACGAAAAGTTTTTTATTCTCCCTAATGGCTGTGCACTGGGCACATTCGGCATTAATTCGGCGTCGTCGTCAATATATATCTGGAAAATCTATTCGTGACTTCCAAAATGGTAATCTGTTTAATTCTTCTCTCCGGCCACTTTTCTGGCTAAGAGGATTAAATAACCCACCGTACATCTCTCTCTCTCTCTCTCTCTCTCATTCTCCCTACAAGCATCGTCCTTCATTCTATTATTATTTGCGCGACAACAAATTGACAAATTGATGAAAGTGCCTATATATTCGAGAATCTCACGAATAAATTAGGAGAGTCAGTCGGCATCGATCGGTCCGCGAGCAAATAGTTGCGCGTACGTTTCCACATGCGAGCTATCTACGATCGTCCGACAGCCATTCGTGGACGTCTTCAGTCGCAGGAGGACACGCGTGCGTGGCTAGGTGAGAAAACGAGACAGTCATGTCCTTGAATTTTCCGGTATGTCGCGCCGCCGTAATTCCCATCCTCGACGAGGAGCTGCCCCTCTCCCTCCACTTCCTTGTGCTCGTCCGCACGGACGCCAAAGAGAGGACGCCACGGCGAAATAACCTTCGCGCGTTCTCATGCGAGGAGTATGCGCGCCTATTAGCTTGCGCACGACACGCTCGTGTATTATACAGACACCGACACTCCGGGGACGGTGTAAGGAAGCCGGCGGATAGAGCGTATACGTGGAGAGATGCGTAATCCCCAAACCTCGTGCTTTCTCGGCAACCTCGTGTGATTCATACGTATTACCGCGGAGCACACACAGTCGAGAGAGCACCCGGGGTAACCCGTCATCCGTCTTGATGTATACGCACGTACACACGTGCGGACACGCGCGCTCTCACGCGCGTACGTGTCGAAGGAGGGAGAGCGGATACGCGCGATTGTAATAACGCGCCTTGACAAAGACACCGGTCACGCCGAAGAGAGCCGAAGACGACAGACTGTCCCGGAGAGAAGGCGAAAGGGTAGAGGTGAATGTACGCGCGGGAGCGAGCGCAGCAGACGCGCAGCACGGAGACGGACCACCCTGGACATCTCTCTCCAGGGAGACGGAATTTGCAATCCGGAAACTGTCACACGCTGCAATGCCGCTATCGCGATATCGCTTCCGATGTTGCAGCGCGTCGATATACACGGACTTCGTGCTTCCTCTGTGTGCTACCGAGTCAAGATTTCGATCTTACTTGCGCCACTTCGATGTATCATTTAACGCTTAATTTGACATTTGAAATCAACCTTTGTTGACTTCATTTAATCTACCAACTTTGCCAAGTATCTCCTGCTCAGAACCTAGAAATGGAATTTTCTGCGTTTTCTGTCGTTTCGAGGCGTGTCTAGTTTCCACGTGTGTATTGAGAGAAAAAATGAAATATATTCATTCGGTGGGTGCTAATAACATATTTACCTATATAAGATTTAAATTTCTTTTATTGCGATAGATTAAACAATTGCAAAAAGGTTTTAAGGAAATCCGCAGGGTGTATGGTAACATCTACGTGATTGTTTGTGGTAGAGAAATGGTAGAGAAATTTTGTGTTCAATTTAACCCAATCTCATCGAGATATCTCAAAAGTAAATAGATACCGTGAGTTTTGGTCATCTATTCCACTTTATCAAGTTGACATAAGTAAATGACAAAAATCATAAATAACTATTGGCAAATTTACTTTTGAAATGTCTCTGTACACAAAGTATAGGACACTGCGCCAAATACTAGATTTTTTCATTTTCAAAAATATTTTTTATTAGTATAAATAAATTCTGTCTTTATCAGTGCCCACCGAGTAAATATTCTTTATTTTTTAGATATTTTTGAAACAAACGTTTTTCCTTCAGCATAACAGATGTTTGTTCAGATCGAAAGCAGGTAAAATCTCGACTTGGGTTACTGCGTGGATCTAAATGACGTCTCGAGACGGGTAATTATAGATTTTAATTGTTCCAAGAACACTGGTCGCAGTGTCTATCCCGGCTCTTTGTTCGTTTGACTCCTTTTACTTCGGCCACGTAGCCGCGAAAAGTGGCGTGGGCGTGCAAGGAACAGCGTGCGATTATGCGTCAGGCGTGCAATGTAATTTCGAAAGCTAGCGCACTAATGAATCAGCGGTCAGGGTCTTGCCGGTTGCTGCCGCGATAATACGCGGAGTGGGAGTCCGGCGGACGCTTAACTACCTTCACTTAAAGGCCCGTCTACGACTGCGTTCGCTTTGGGCGCTTATGCGCTGTAAGCGTCATTCTATCTTCTTCCCGCATGTAATGAGCGATAAAGATAGAATGACGCTTACAGCGCGTAAGCGCCCAAAGCGAACGCAGCCTATACAAGCCGCAACACGCAAAACACAGTTCGCAAACGCAGAGAAAACATAGAAAGTTGAAGCTGGATGTGTGCGCGATTGCGAACTGCATTTTGCGTGTTGCGGCCTATGTAGACGGGCCTTAAGGCGGCACCGACACCCAACGCTCGTGCGCGTTTGACAAAATAAAAATAGATTAAAAGAATAAACGCACAAAAAGCGCGAGACGCTCCACCGATACAACCCGGTCCTGCGTGTGTGTGTGTGTGTGTGTGGAAAAGCAGTAACGCGGTTCAACGCCGTCTAATCCAATGGTTCGCGTCGAAATCAGCCGGATCTTCGAATGTGCATACATTGTTTCTTCGGGGCGTGTTTCCGCGCACCGGCCGTCCGTCACGTTGCATTTTTGATACACGTCGACATCCTCCCAACCGAAGACGCAGATTAACAAGTAAAGCGTCGGCGTCACAGGATATGGATCGCCGGCGATTCGGTTTTGCATTTTTAGGTTGCACCGCGCGAGATTCGCATTCGTGACATACGGATTTAAACGTCACCGTGCGAACAGCGGCTGGAGGAGTACAGCGATCGTAAATAAGCGTAACGCGTTCGCGCGCCCAACACGATTAATCCTTAACCGTAGCAATACTTTTTGCGCGCACCCTCTCATGAAACGCAGTTGCAACGCAGGATTTGCCGTGCGGGGGAGTGATAATACCAGTTAAAAGGCAATATCCATAGCGCGAAAAAAACGCTGTGTGCAGTAAATGGAGACGGGAGAAACGCGAAATACAAATCGAAATACAATAAATAATCTCCCAAACACTTTACACAAAAACCGTATGTATCGCGTACGCCGACATATTTTCAGTTAAAACAGAACAAACGAAAAAAGTGGTGAGGAGAAAAACAACGCGTTCTCGCCGAGGATCGCGAGCTGATAAATTTCATAAATGTAAATGCGTCCACGGATTATGCACTTACGACGAAACGGAGTTTGCTTCCTGTCGTGATACTGGCGCTGTGTCAGGGATTAAAAACATTATAATAGCACTTCTGTCACAATCGCTGCAAGATACAATTTTCCATAACATCGATAATACCGGAAAATTAAACTCATCGGAATTATCACTGTTCGCAATCCGCGAATTCAAAAACAGATATAATGTTCGCGCGCCCTGTATTTGTGTAACGGGATTACGCCGGACTAATATCGCTGTCGATACCTCGCAATAACACCAAGACTTATTGTTCGCGATCCTAACGCTGTTTCGCGCGATAGACGCGGCGCGCGCGGCGATTGAAAAAAAAGCGATGAAAAATGTACGCGGAACAAGTTTAAAGCGCGGAACGCTATCGTGCAGTCGATGCAATTTGAGTGCACGCATATTCCGCTGCAGCCCCGCACCTCGCCCCGCACATCCCGCCTCTCTCGATCACCTCGCCCGAAATACACGGCGAAAAACGCAATTACTCGCACGTACGTGCACAGTTATCGCCGGCACCTGCGTGCCGCGCGAGTGGATCGTGGACGAAAAAAAACATATACATGCATATCGCTTCTTGAGCTCGCTAATTGCCAAATCACACCGGCGTAATTATCCCTCGAGGAGACTGGCGGAGGTTAGTCTGGCTTTTTGGGTGTCTGGATTTAACTCTTCGGGCGCGCACATCTGGCGAAAAACACTAAGGGCGTACAGGTGCAAATTTGCGATTGCAACGATGAACAGCTTATGATGCTGCGAGTTGATCCAATTTCTTATTCTTTTAATATTAAACAAGGAGATCAGGAATTTGATGATAATAGTATAAAAATTGATGAGAAAGTAATAAAGGAGCGAAAAATTTACATTCGATTACATGCCGAAAAAAGTCACTCTTTGGAGAATAAAACTTTGCGGTGCGCTTAAGAGGATAAAATCCGATCGCTCGGTATAAAGGTAGAACTCGTTAAATTAAGTAGAAAAATCCACCGTTTTGTAAACTCTACTAAGTATCGAGATATTAATTAAAGAAAATTGGTCGATCGATATGCGCAGACCAATTTCGTAGGCAGTTTGGAGAAACGTTTTGAGGGTCTTAATTCAACAATTACGTAACACGAAATTTAATATATCCTTCCTCTCTTTCTTTCGTCACAAAGTTTAGACTCCCTTCCAATATTACGATACGTAGAATTATCTCTCTCTTTCCTATTCTTCATATAGAATAAGAAAAAATAGCTTATAATTATACTGTATAATAATTGTTGGATCGCGCTATATATACCATATTTTTCTAAAATACGAGTAATGTTTTTAGGAATCATATCAAATTAGTTATTTTATAATTTTAATTAGTAAAAGTTGCGTTTCTGAAAAAATAAATATTTCAAAATTAATATTTTAATTATTAATAAGATTAAATTATTCTTAAGAATTTAGATGCAAAAAGATAAAAATACGTTCCATGATCTTTAGTCCTTCCGTTCCCTGCTATTACTGACCGTCACGCAAGCTAATAGACACATCTTTTTCCTCCTCGTGGTGTAGCGTGATTGTTGAATGGCTCCTTGAACTTAATCTTTCAGTAACGGCAAGTATAGACGTGCGTAAAGATCGCGCCGTCAAAATGTTTCTGACGGATGTAAAGTGCAATTTAAGAGAAAAGCAAAATAATAGTAATGGAACTTGATTCTAATTCAAATATACAAGATGTCTGGATTTAGATGCCCAAACATTTGCGTGGAGGTAGAACACGAATTGAATTAAATAGAAAAATCGTCTATTAATTTGTAAACAATCATGATAACTTTCGAGATTTCAATTCGAGAAAATTGGTCATCTACTGCACGTGTGATGCGATAGACAGGACGGGTTTTGTAGAGCAGTTTGATTGACAAAAAAAGACATGGATTGTTTCCTAGTTTGTAAAATACGATCAATGTATTTTCCATTGAAATTTTGTTGTTGTTGTTAAAAGATTAAGCAACCAGTACAAGATGTTTCTTTAATATCTCGATAAAATTATCGCGATAGTTTGCAAAATGACAGAGGATTTCTCTGCTCAGTTTAACGAATTTTACAGGAGCTGTATATTACGTTACTGTCGCTATACGTAATTGATGACATTCAATAATTATTTTATGTATATACAATTTTGTGGAAAACATTATCGAGTCGAGCTTGATATCCTTCTAGTCTTTCTGTTACTATTTCCACACGAGACGCAGAGGAGGAACAACTGACCCGAAAAAGGCAGCATGAGCTGCAACTATGGAAACAGCGTTGCGAAGCGAGTAATCCGACGGGAAGAAGAGAGGAAGAAGGAAGAGAAAGAGAGAGAGAGAGAGAGGGGGGGGGGAGGGGAGCGGGAGAGAACGGAGAAACGAGCGAGAGAAAGTGCGGAGAAGAAGAACAGAGGGAAGGAATAAAGCACAGAGGGAAGCAATCCCGACGGCAATTGTCCGTAAGCCGTGCAAAGATTGCGGGCCAATTTCCGCCCCTCCGTGCGTGCGCGAATTTATTTCTCCTCCGCTTCTGCCGCGGCTTCGCTCTGCCCTCTTCCTCTCCTCTCTCCTCTGGCCGCGATTTTTACGGTAGCCTCGGTCCGGCGGTGTTTCTGTTCGCGTCCGAACCGTCCGCACGTCCGTGAGGAGTGACTACGAATACACAAAAGCTCCTAGAATTCCGCCATATAAAACAATCGGCCATTTTTCTGGAATTGGAATCCCAATAAAGTCGGGACCGCGTACGAGAGTAGGATACTGTAATATCTCAAAGGCATAAAAGGGCCACGGTAGCACCGGCGCGACGAGTTACGAAACGGAGGACGCGATACGGTATTCTCGTTTGAGCTCTTCATTATATCTGCAGCGTGAGTTTTCACGGACGCATCAGGAGCAATTATCGACTTATTGTTGCGTGCAACAATGTGGAATCCCGCGCGCTCTCCGTTTCTAGCTGATTTCATCGTACGCTGAATTATCCAATGGACAAATCCAATTTCATTGGGTGGCTTTGTGTATCCACAGTCACCACGCTCTGTCCGTTTCGATCGGCCTGTCGTCTCCGCGCATAGCAGCGATATCAGGTAAGTACGTGCGGGAGGATTTTTGTCCCTGGCGCCGGGCCAGGTCGGGTTGGAAGCTGCGCTCGCACACATAACTGGATGAATGAATTTGTGGGATGGCAGGGAGAAGGGAGAATGGAAGGTACGCCGCGGCGAACTCGGCGAAAACTCGGCTGAAAGAGAGAGAGTCAAATATGTGAAAAGAGGGAAGCTGCGGAGGTCTCGCCCGTCTGGTGCTTCCAGCGACTCCAGCTTGAAGCTTTTCGTAACCTCGCAATAGCATCCACGCGATGCACGGCGCGCTCGCGATAATCAACGAGCGCGTATAATCGACTCGAGCGGCACTTTTCCGTCGCGAATCTCATCGCGGTGTGTCGCTCTCGAGAAGATGGCTCTATTCTGCTCGTTAGGATCCTCAGATATTCCACTTAACCCTCCGATACGCTCTCTTGCATCTCACTGGATATTATTATCTTATGTTGCATCATTAAGCGGCGTTTTGAGAGAAAAAGAGAGAGAGAGAGAAAGAGAGGAAGAGAAAGAGAGAGAGTTTGCCTCGTATATTAAGGCTCCTGGTCTCATTACTGTAGAATTCTAGATTGATGACGTCAAAAGCGAGAAACTGTGCATGACAAAAATGCCGTTTTCAAATCAAAATATATTTGTATGAAAAATCATTTGAGAGATCACTTGAGTATACTTGTAAAATGCTCTGAAAACTACCCCTTTTCCTTGACAGTCAGTAAATAGCTTTAAGAAAATGCCGGAGCGAGCAACGAACTTAAGCGTCAATAACGTAGAGCGATCATCAAAAAGTAGAAAACCTTATCATCCGACGATATCGAATTTATGTACACATAGATACTTATAGAATAAAGACGATCGTCAAATAGGCGTTAACATGATACCGCTATCATTTTTTCACAGATGTTATGCAAGTGTGTGTGCTACGTTGTTATTTCAATTTTCTTACACATAGACGTTACATAAATGTGAATACCACGTTGCTGATACTCGCATTCTTTCCCAAATAGGCTCTTACTACTTTTCTGATGAATTCTTCAAACCGCTTGTGTACTAGGTGTATCAAAGAAAGAGTTCTTAGAAAAGAGTGTTGTAGACGCAAGCATAGTTTGCGAATAATTTTTTGAAAAATACGTTACCTATTATTTGAGTTTTCAATATAATTAGCAACGGTAATTTGAGATATCATTTTCATTTCGTATTGACCAATGTTACACTTTATTTTTGCACGTAATTTTATCATATAAATTGCAGCAGTCAGTACGCTGTAATTTTTGAAAAATAAAATCAGTGTCACGATAGCAATAGTTCCACATCTTCGAAAAAATTATTTTAAAAAACTGTAAAATATTATCCCAGAATTCTCTAGATGCTAACACTATATGATCTAAATAACTTGCAGTAATATGACCGACTTTCGGCTCATGCCCAAGAATCCGAATTTTCTACGACGCTAAGTTGAGTCCAACGTTATGAACGCAAATTTAGAATATAGGAAAATTATTTTCAAGATGGGCGTATTACTGAGGGAGTAGAGTGACATTAACACACATTGTGATCCGGGATACGATGCAGAGCGATATAGTTTAACTTCACGTTATTTACGAAAATACATCTTTGCGAAAACGAAAATTACTTAAAAAAATTGTGAAAAATTAGCCTAGAAAGTGCTGTACATGCTAACACTATATGACCTAACCTGAAGTAACATAACTGAGTTTTGGTCCATGTGCAGGATAAGTACCACTACGTATGCGTGAGAATCCGAATATAATGTTACGATGGATCTAACGTTACGGGTGCGACCTTGGGATATTGGGAAATTATTTTCAAGATCCTGGGCGTGTTATTGAGGGAGTAGAGTGACATTAACACCTTGTTGAAGAAACGATGCAGAATGAAATAAGAACACCTGACGTCAATTTCGAAAATATAACTTTTCAGAGTGAATGTTACTTTAAACAACTTTAAAAAACTATCCCAGAATGTGCTTTACATGCTAACACTACATGACCTAATCTGTAGTAGCATGACCGACTTTCGGTCCATGGGCAGGATAGATACCACTGCGCATATGCGGGGATCCCAATATATTGCTACGATGGATCTAATGTTACGAGTGCGACCTTGGGATACTGGGAAATTATTTTCAAGATTCTGGGCGTGTTACTGAGGGAGTAGAGTGACATTAAAGCACATTGTCTTCTAAGAGACGATGCAGAACAAAATATGCACATTTCACGTCATTTTCGAAAATACACCTTTGCAAACGCGAAAATTTCTTTAAGAAACTTTAAAAGATTATTCTAAGTTTAACTAACTTGACTTAATAATTTTGCAGAAACACAAAACATTGGTTCGAATCTCGGCTTAATAATTTAGCGGAAACACAAAACACTTCGTTTCAATCTCGGCTTAATAATTTAGCGGGAAATCGAAACATTTCGGTTCGAGTTTCGGCTTAATAATTTAATTTGTTGTCTTTAATTTGTCGTTTTGTCAACAACAAACGTATGCATAAAAAATATCTCCGAAAAGATAGTATGTCGTGTATGTCGTAATACGACATAACAAGTTATAAAGTATATTAATCAAATAATATATATAGAGCATACGTTGGGTATATATAAAACATATATGGAGCATGAAAAAAGCATATATAACATATACAGAACATATAAACATGAAATATATCAGTTTAACGTATCATAAAAAAATAATCCGACGAGTAGGAAGCCTGCCGAGTCGAAATTTCAATTGGCCATTGTTATGCAAGAATGATCCAATTAAAAAAATTATAAGCTTTTATCAATGGATACTCTATTCACATCTTTTTAATCCAAACAAAAAAAATTCAGCCTTACAAATGCTTGAAATGTATTAAGAAACAATTTTTTTATTTTTTATCAGTCTCGTTTTTTTGCATATTTTTCTAAGGATGAACTAGTCAGTACTCTTAAAGAAATGGAAATGCTTGACTCGACTATTGCGAAAATCTCAGAGCTAAATTCTTTGTTTGGATCATTCTTAGGTAACTCCGGCGAATTGCAAATTCCAATTCTTACTTTACTTCCTTTCGGACCCAATGCGATTTACGTCTACTTGCATGCAATCTACGTAAAGTGACGCTTTATGTTTACTATATGAGCGTCTAAATTGAGCGCTCACCATTACGCGTCGTCCCACGGTGTCCAGGATCCACCAGCCATTCTGTCGCTGTATCTGACACTGCAATGGTCCTCGCGTCCCACGTCGCCTGTAATTCACTCCCGACCACGGTAATTTAACGGAAGTTTCACGAAAAATCCCGTCTCTCTTGGGGGATACACTCCGAGTTACGAATTGCGTATGAAATATCGCGAATTGCGTCTTTGAGGAAATGTCGGCTTTTCGGATAAACGACGAGTATGTGCGACGAGAATTCAGCAACGGTTCGATCGAGTGTACCGCTTTGATACACGCGTGACGCGAATCGCTTACGAAGAAAACAGAATCCGCGAGCGAAGGGAACACGCGACGCGAAGGCCGATCTCGCGAAATCTTTCGACGCGTGGGCGAAGTAATTTGTGCGAAATTCTCACATACGACACGGAATATCCCTAATGTAACGTTTCGATGGTGGTGCAGCGTAGTAGACTGCAATACAGCTCCGCAATATTTTTGCGGACAACAGCTCCACAATACTTTTGCGAAGACAATTCCGCAATGTTTTTGCGGATAACAACTCCGCAATATTTTTGCGGATAACAGCTCCACAATACTTTTGCAAAGACAATTCCGCAATACTTTTGCGAATAACAACTCTGCAATATTTCTGCGAAGTTCGTTCGCGACTTTTCCGCAAATACGATCCGGCAAAATTTGCAAACCTATCAAATTTATGATCACGAACGCGAGCGTGAATGAGAAATAAAAAACTATAAAAATTGTGACGATAGAGATAAAAATTCTGTTCAAAATTCACGTGAAAAAAATGTTACCACGTGAGACCTCTGTCTTCGTTCGATGGAACTTTTCGCGCGCCGCGTAAGTGAGCAAACACCTGCTCACATGTTTGACTTGTGCACATTGCGTTTTTCGCGAGGGATTAACGCTCACTAGCATTATCTCTATTGTGTCTTGCGTTAGAAAACTCTAACTCTAAGTGAAAAATTGAAACCTGAAAATTTTCCGACGATTGTGAACTTAATTTTGCGAGCAGTTTATATAAATACGTTAGATCGCTTCGCGCAGCGATCGAATTTGCTGCACGATATCGAATTTTGCTTAATAACGAAGCGCGAATTTTATTTTATGAAATACAATTGTGATTCAAGCTCACGCGAAAGAGAAAATTGAAAAAATTAACGACTGGCGGAAGATCTATGACGCGGGTGATATGATTGCGCATTTTCTGTGACGCAAACCCTTTGCGCGTTGGCGCAATCTCTTTGCGCATAGATGCATTGCTCGAGACACCTAGAAGATCGCATTCAATAAAACTGAATAATTTTACAAAATTTTGAATATTCAAAGTGTATACACAATATTTTAAGCATCTACCAGATAGTATTGGGGTTTGATTAATCAAAATTTCCTCCGACAAAAATCGTCGACCAATCAATAATCTAAGTTAATCAATTTCCAAATATATATACATTGGACGAAAAATACTTGAAAATTTATTTGCCAAATTTATGTAAAATATACATTATCACTAACATTATTTATTTGAAAAAGCGATCTTCCAATTGTTTCGAGCAGTGTGATTTTTATTGGACGGCACGTACACATACTACAATTACAGCAAAGTAAATCGCATTCGATAAACATGCATTACATCGAAAGACTTATCTTTCTTTATCAATATATTTCTTGTTTTGACTTACCAAACCGCCGATCAGGAAAGCCACATTCTGCTTTCGTTTCTGGAACAGAAAAATACCATTTCGCCGATTAGATTCGTGTATGACGATTTGAGTGAAGAAATTTGAAGGATTAAAAAAAAATAAACGCGATATTTTTTACGCTGGAAGAATTTTTCGGAATGCATTCATACTTGGAATATTTCACTTTCTTTTTTCTCGACGTTGCAAATAAATATCTTTATAAGAACAAATAAAAATTTGTCAAGTGGTGATACCACTCAGAAAAAATTTTCCCAGCGTATAATTACGATTTTACGCGATCTTTGATTCGATTCATATTATCTCGATTTCGAGCAAGAGAATTATCAATCTCGTCGGATTTTTAATTACAAATGTTAATTAATGAAGCTTACCTTCGAGCTAACCCCGCTCGACCCGAGCCAGGTCTTACGGCGCAGCAGTCGGCTGGTCGTCTGTTTCGTCTCTGCAACAGAAAGCAGATTTAATTTAGTATTACACACGACCATGGAGGCATTAAGAAACTCGATTTCAAACAAAAGAATTTCCAGTTTTATCGGATTTATTGGAATTATGAATTCAAATTAGTGAAACTCACCTTCGCACTAACTCTGCCAGGCCCGAGCCGGATTCTCCGGCGCGGCATCCCTCAAGCATCGCATCCCCTAGAGCCGCGTGACTGCGTCTGCTCTATTGGATCTCTATGACAGAAATTTAATTTAATTTAGTAATTTAATAATTTAGTATCTATTAGTTATACGCGACAGCAAGACGAAGATAATTGTCGTAACGACACGCTCGAGTTGCTTCCCAATACACAACAAAAATAATTAAATGACAACTGAATGAAGAAGTAATAATACTCGAATAATAAATGGATGATGATAATATTTGACCGGTATTGAGGAACTCGGTCGCGACATTTCTCTAACAAGTAAAAAAGTAAATGAACGTGATAATTACCTGTCGCGGTAAAGTCCGCAACACTTGCTCGCGTGAGGAATACGTGTTTTAATTTGTCTTAATTATCGCCTCAATTGTCGCGACGTCGAAACGCGGTATTAAAAATCGGTACGGAATAATTTAAAAAATAACGCGGTAGCTCCCGATGTGTTCGTCTTGACGGTTGAGAGTGTTGTGGCGTGATGCTCGAACACGTGCTCGCACACACGTGTTTACATGATCCGGCCGCCTCCCCCCCCCCCCCCCCCCCCCCCCC